>NW_026615396.1:69481-73963 GCF_000801105.2 Raphanus sativus | reverse complement strand
ATATTTTTACAAAAAAAAAAATTAAAAGCGAGTTTTGAAAAAATTTATTATGTATACATTTCTTCTTCCATCTTATTATGACATATACACTTTATGTATTTTTAAAAATTCTTAAAATATGGTAATAGGAAATTTTGCTATATACCATAAATGTAAATAATATACTTTTAACTTTGCGCAATATTTTAAAATATGGCAATAACAAATTTGCTAATTATTCCATAACGTAAATCAAATACATGATTACTAGGTGTTTTCCTGCACCATGTGCAGTAAAGAATTTTAAAATATTTTTAATAGATAAATATAAATTATATTTATTTTTAATTAATATTATAATTTTCTTTTTCTTATCAATATTTTAATATAAATTTGATTTAACTGAATACTAAAATTAACGATAAAACAATTTTGTTTATTTTGAATTATATTTAAGAATGTGCATGTATATATTTAAAATTATAATCTTAGGTAATTTTTCCATCTATTTATTTTAATTAATATATTAAATAAATATGTAAAATTTCATAATTGTCAAAAATTAAAATTAAACAATATTTATAAAATCTGTAGATATATATAAGGAACTAATGATTTTATGTTAATTTGATTTTATGATTAGTTTTTATAATTTTCTAAAATATGTATATATATTATTGAAATATTTTTTAAATTTAAATGATATTTCGAAATTGAAATGCCATATTGATATATTTATTTTAATGATGATTTATGAGTTAACATATTTTTAAAAAGTCCAAAATATAAATCGACAATAAATGTAATATATGAGTTATTACCTATTTTAAAAATTGTACCGAAAATATAAATTAACATTAATATAATTGTCCATGTCATATTAATCTATAAGACATGTCATCAATTTTTGTAGCCATTCATAATTATTAATCTAGGTGTTTTCCTGCACCATCTGCAATTGATGATTTTGTAAAAGTTTAAATTTTATATTTTAAAATGAATTAATTATTATTATATTTTATTATTTTGAACAATAATTAATATAATATCATTAAGTTAGCATAAAATTAAGAGAAAAATTCTTTTTTTTTTATTTTAAATTATATTTAAAAAATATATATGATATATAATAAGTTAAATCTTAGATAAAAAATTATTTATTTGATTTGGTTAAATGTATTAATCAACTTGTACAAAATTACTAAAAACATATAAAATTGTATATTTTATCAAATTAAAACAAAATAATATTTATAATTTGTAGATATCTAAAAGCCTAATGATATTGCGATTTTTTTTTAAAATTCAAAAAAATTTAGAAATTTTAGATAATAAAAATTTTATAATATAAATATTTTAGTGATGATTTATGAGTATTATCATATTTACAAAGTTTACCAAAATATAAATCAATATTAAATGTAATATATGAGTTATTGCCATATTCTTAAAAGATTTCAAAAAATATATCAGCATTAAATATAATTGTCCATGTCATATTTAACCATATGACATGTCATCAATCTTAATAGCCATGTCACAATTTTTTTGGTGAAAATGATTGTAGAGAAGACATGTGGCAAATCACTTCTCAAATATAGACTAGGGGATTATTTTTAAAAAATTAATATAATTACAAATAAAATATTTTTAACATTAACTTAGGATAAAAATTTAGTTATTTTGTGATTATTTATATTCTATCAAAATTAATTGTATATGTATCTATAAAAATAAACTAACTTATGTTTTGAAAATTTAAATATTTATTGACGATGATTTGGATTTTGGTAATATTTATGAGCAAGATCTATATTTTTGAAATGTAAATACCATTCTAGTTGTCATATGAGTTTGATTTCTTTACCATTTTTGAATGAAACGATTGTTTTATCAAATTTGAAACTATAAAAAATATAATGAAGTACAGATTATGTGAGTTTCTTTTGGTGAGTTTGTCTATCAAATATGTAACTATAAAGAAAAAGATAATAGATCACATGAGATAGTGTGAGTTGGTTTACGTAGACAAATATGCTGCATATGTGTATGTTTTTCTTATTACACAAATTTCAAAAATCCTATGAAAGTTTAGTCTTATGAGTAAAATAAAATGAATCCACCTTCCAATAAAATTAGAATTTAATAGAATAGTAGAATCTATAATAACTAAACTTTATGAATAACAAATGATTTGAATGAAATTTAAAAGTCTTCAAATCAATAACAATGGATTTTGGTAAGACTTTTAAAATCTATAAACCAATAATAATAGATTCCCAGAATTTTATAACTCTTTTAGAATTCTTAAATCAATAAACCCCGTTCTGTTTTCTGAATTCTGAATTCTGAATAAACCAAATCGTGAATTGATTTTTTTCCATGTTGAATGTGATTTTTACCAGCTAAAAAAAATCAATACAATTAAAACAGCAGCCTTTTTTTTGACATCCCCATTATTTTCTAAAATATTTACAACAGTGCCATTCCTAAATTATAGGTAAATATATTGTTACTTATCATCTAATTAAAATCAGACCATTGAATTATTTTTGAGATTTTGTTCCTACTTATAAGGAAACTAAATTGCAACACACGATAAAAGGCTCTATCAAACGAGTACATTCTTATCTTCTCTATTTCGTAGACTTCTATTTTTTTTTAATGAAAAAGAGTTTTAGTTCAAAGTGTCATGAAGAGTACTAAAACACAATCTAATTTGTTAACATCTGTATGGTCTTCTTCTTTCTTTTTTCTTTCTTCCACCATATTTATAACTCAAGATATTTCATTCATTTATTCTTTAAATATTAAATGTATATTTAAAACGGTTTTAAGATGATAACAATCTTAATATTTTATTTATAAATATATCATTAAAAATATATTTAAATCAGTTAGTTATCAAATACAAGATATATTTGTATAAACCAAGATATATTTGTGTAAAAAGTTTTAAGCTTCGGAATATCAAGAACCGTAAACCGAACTGAAGCAGAACAAAAAAAATGAAACAAAAAAAAAGAAATAAAAACTGAACCTGAAACAAAATCAGAACCAAATCGAGAACCAAATAGATATTTAAAGATCCAAAATACAGTTTATATACCTTAAATATTCATATTATTTTTTATTTTTTGATAGAAAATATTAATTGTATTTTAGTTTTAAATTTATCAAATATTTTTAAAATCCTAATTATAGACCAAAGTATCCAAAAAGATTATCATATTACTTTTACCCGAAATATATAAATTTATCCTAATTTTCTGAAGAACTGAAACACGAGAATTTTTTTTTCATATGATAAAATTTATTTGAGCTATACAATATTTTATATAAAGTATGATTTTGTATTTGAGATTATCGAAAAAACGAAAACCAAACCAGAAAATAACTGAACTTGAAATTTTATCGGATTATTATCATTATTACCCGAACCAAACCGGACAAAAATAATCAATCCAAAATCAAATTCAATTCATAAATAACCGAACATTTTATATATCTCATGAACCAAAAATAAACAGATATCCAAAACATAATCGAACCGAAAACCAAAAAAACAACAATTTGAAACCGCACGCAAACCTAAATATATTAGTGAAAAAACTAATAAGTTGATAAATTTGTCAAAAAAAACTTATTCCGCGCTTTAAAAAGCGCGGGTCAAAATCTAGTATTCTTTAAGATTGAGTCAATATGTAGAGATATCATGACTGAAGTCTTTCTAATGTGATTGACTGATTGTGAGCATATACACGTCATCAGTTTTCACCGATAACGCTTCTCAAAGCAGTATAAATTTTTTTTTTGAAAATTTAAGAATAAATCTGGTTCATATTTAATTATTTACTAGATGATTACCCGCACCTTGTGCGGATTAATTTAATTTTAGTGTTGTTTTGTAGTTTAAATGTAAATTATTAAATTTGATACAAATTTTGAGTAAATTATTTAATTTCAGTATTTGTATTGACCATTATGCATTAAATTCTACTCTTTTTTTCATCTTTGCATTTATAAGTGTATATTTTGGATACAAAATTTATCATTACTAACAACCAATTTATGATTAGAAAACTTGAATTTGAAATTAAACATTTATTGTAGTTGTAAATTAAAAAGATCTCACCAGCAATAAAATATTAGAAACAATCACGGCTAAAAAAACATCAACAAAAATAACAATGACTAATACGATTATATATATTATTAACAAATTAGATTTAAGAAACTGTGAGAGACAAAAAAAACCAATAACTTATAGAACATACCTTTTTATTTGTTTAGATTATACTTAAATTATTTTATATTATTCAATATTTTATTCTTGTTTTATGTTTCTGTATATTTTTACTAAGTTTCCTATTTCTTTTATAGATTATTTGTATAAGATTTAATATTTTGGTTTTAGTACATTGTTGTGATAATGTTTTGTGATTTTCAAGATCAAAAAATAATTTAATGTTCAGCAACTACAAATGAAATTTTGGTTTATTT
>NW_026615396.1:53456-69381 GCF_000801105.2 Raphanus sativus | reverse complement strand
ACAGGAGGATGCCCTTCGGCTTGTGCAATTGCTCCAGCGACCCTCCAGCGATGCATGATGTCTATTTTTACTGATCTGATCGAAGACATAATGGAGGTTTTCATGGACGATTTCAGCGTCTATGGAAGCTCCTTTCATGTCTGTTTGTCAAAATTTGTGCAGGGTACTGAAGCGATGCGAGAGAAGCATTTAGTTGCTGAACTGGGAGAAATGCCACTTCATGGTGAGAGATGGGATTGTTCTGGGACACAAGAATATCCGAGAAAGGCATTGAGGTGGACAAGGCAAAGATCGAGGTCATGATGAGTCTGCAACCACCAACTTCAGTGAAGGGAATCAGGAGTTTCTTGGGACACGCTGGTTTCTACAGGAGGTTCATCCAAGACTTCTCTAAGATCGCGAGACCACTCACTCGCTGCTCTGCAAGGAAGCTCAGTTTGCCTTTGACAGTGACTGCTTAGCCGCATTCCACACGATCAAGGGAGCTCTAGTCAGTGCACCAGTTGTCCAACCTCAGACTGGGATCTCCCTTTTGAGATCATGACAGATGCAAGTGATTTTGCAGTGGAGCAGTCCTTGGACAGCGTAAAGACAAGAAGCTTCACGTGATCTACTATGCAAGCAGAACTTTAGATGAAGCTCAATGCCGATACGCAACCACAGAGAAGGAGCTCCTTGCCATCGTGTTCGCTTTTTGAGAAGTTCAGATCCTATCTGGTTGGATCAAAGGTGATTGTGCACACAGACCACGCGGCTCTCAAGTACCTGCTCACGAAGAAGGATGCTAAACCGCGGCTCTTAAGATGGATCTCTTGCTCCAAGAGTTGATCTAGAGATAAGAGACAAGAAGGGGGTTGATAATGGAGTGGCAGATCATCTCTCCAGGATGAAAGTGTCAGATGAGACAGTTCTTGATGTGGAACAACGATGGAGTACGTCAATGCGATTGGTCTGCGCAACATGAGCAGTCGTCACCTGCCATTAAGGACTGTCCCCGCGTAGAAGGAGCATTTGTTGCAGTGATCCAGAAGGAGTACCCGAACCTTCCATGGTTTGCTGAGATTGCCAACTTCTTGGCAGCTGAGAAAGAGCCTTGAGGTTCACAGGGAATGAGAAGAGGAAATTTCTGAGGAGGCAAGGCACTACTTCTGGGATGAGCCGTATCTCTATCGGCAAGGCAAGGATGGGATCTTCAGGAGATGTGTTCCGGAGGCTGATATCCAGGGATCCTTCACCACTGCCATGGTTCCTCTTATGCTGGTCACTTTGCCACCTTCAAGACTGTTTCCAAGATCCTCCAAGCCGGTTTCTGGTGGCCACTATGTTCAGAGATGCTCACGCCTTCATATCTCGATGCAATCATGCCAAAGGATGGGGAGTATAAGTAAGAGAAACGAGATGCCTCAGAACTACATCTTGGAAGTTGAAGTGTTCGATTGCTGGGGGATCGATTTCATGGGACCTTTCCCAGTCTCACACAAGAATGAGTACATCCTAGTTGCTGTGGACTATGTCTCCAAGTGGGTAGAGGCGATTGCTAGTCCAACAATGATGCGCGAGTTGTAACCAAGATGTTCACCTCCATCATCTTCCAAGATTTGGAGTGCCTAGAGTGGTAATAAGCGATGGTGGAACACACTTTATCAACAAGTTGTTCCAAGGATTGCTGAGCAGAAATGTGTGTGAAACACAAGGTTGCAACCGCCTACCATCCTCAAACAAGTGGTCAAGTGGAAGTTTCAAACAGAGAGATCAAGAACATCCTGCAGAAGACTGTCAACACCACCCGCAAGGATTGGTCCCTTAAGCTTGACGATGCTCTCTGGGCGTACAGAACAGCCTACAAGACCCTTTAGGGACCACCCCCTATCATCTGGTCTATGGCAAGGCGTGCCACCTACCTGTTGAGCTAGAGTACAAGGCGGCTTGGGCTGTCAAACTACTCAACTTCGATATCAAACCTGCCAAGGAGAGGCGAACCATTCAGATCCACGAGTTGGAGGAGATCAGGCATCTGGCCTATGAGAGTTCTAAGATCTACAAGGAAAAGACCAAGGCGTTCCACGACAGGCGGATCATCAGCAGAAGCTTTGCTCCGAACGATCAGGTTTTACTCTTCAATTCACGGGTTAAGCTGTTCCCTGGAAAGCTCAAATCTAGATGGTCTGGACCTTTCACCATTAAGGAGGTTCGCCCTTATGGAGCTGTTGTGTTGCTGGACACAAGAGGAGGAGAATTTGTTGTCAATGGTCAGCGTCTCAAGCCATATCTTGCTGACACAACAATCGCTGAAGGTGTAGAGATACCCTTAAGCGATCCCCCTCAAGCCTAATCGGCTCATTGAAGTCAAGCTAGTGACAGAAACAAGCGCTTGGTGGGAGGCAACCCACTGGTGAGTGTAAATATTGTTTTTCTTTGTCTTTATCTTTCTAGGAACTAACTTGCAGGTTGAAAAATCAAGAAAATTCGAGATCACTCCAGGAGAGCACTCCAGCGGTTGTTCCGCCGATTGTTCCCAGGTAAGTTCTCGAAACAAAAAAAAAAAAAAAAAAAAAAAAAAAAAAAGGGAAGGGGAAGCGGTTTTGATTGGCTATTAAAAAACCAAACATTCCACTTCCCCACTTCATCTCTCTCGCCGCTCACTCCCCCCCCCCTAGAACCCTAAAAATCGCGAACTCACCTCTCTCTCTTTCTCATCGATTTTGGTTCTAAACTCTTGGGATTCTCTTGAGATTGGGTTGTTTTGCAGGAATCATCTCTCCAATCAAGGTAATCGGACAAGAACTATCCCCCTTTTTTGTGCATGCAAATCGCGATTTGGGAGTGATTTCTTGGGTTTTCTCTTTCCTTTATGCTTTGCAATTTAATCCTAGGTTGTAGCTCTTGATAGTATACTTGCTACTAGGATTGAATTCATGATTGATCTTCAATGGAAGAGGAACCGATTTGTTGCTTGTGATTCTTAGCCTTTGCGATTTCTACTGTTGAGATTTAGGCTTGTATAGGTTGTCTAGTAATCGATGGACTTGAGTAGAACAAGAAGATTGGATTGTTCCATCGTTTCTAGAACAACCAACGAACTGTGCTGATATTGGGATTTCGTTTTTGTCTTGCAGATGCCTCCAAAGATGCGGAACGCAAGAGCCACCAAGAGCACAGCTTCTCCAGCCGCGAATGCTCCACCTGGGTACCCGTGGCCGAACAAGACTGAGGGAGCGCCCATAGACCTTAATGACTCGATGCTCCTTGACTTCAACGTCGAGGGATGGGACAAGGAGTCGGCAGCGATATACAACAAGCTCCTCCTAGCAGAGATCTTGCCCACGCGATTCGTGAACCAGCAAACACTAAGCGATCTAGGCCTTGACACTGAGGTGTTCGACACGATGCAGGCTATGGGAATCATGCCTCTCTGCTACCAGGCTCAGGTTCTCTACCCCGACTTGGTCAGGCAAGTGCTCGCGACATGCAAGATCACTTACCAGAACCCCAATGCGCCTTCGTACGAGAACTGCTTCTTCTCCTTCATGGCTGATGGCAAGTTCTGCACAATCTCTCTCGACGACCTGAACTCGCTATTCGAGATTGCAGACACGCCAAAGGGTGTTTCAGTGGAAAGGAAGTTCAAACCGGCAGACACCTTTTGGGATCTCATTGCAGCCGACAAGTTCACTTCTCGCAAAGCCTATCAGTCGCAGATCCGGAACCCTGCAATCCGGATCATCGCCAAGATTGTGTCCAATGTCTTGTTCGCGAAGGAGTACACCTCCAAGATCACGAATGGAGAGCTCCAAGTTCTCTACACGGGACTGGAGGACGAGATGCGCAGAGAGAACATCACCCCGATCCAGGAAGTCAAGACCAACCCAGGGTATCATCTCATCTCCATGTTCGCTGAACGCAGAGACACACTGGTTCGAACTGATGATAAGAAGGATCGTTGCGGCAGTCTGCTCACACCCTTGTTCCAGCATTTCAACATCAACCTCAGCTCCTACACGGTCGTCTCTGCGATTGAGTACATCGATACTCCTTACCTGATCGCATGCCACATCCTGCGCGACGAGACCACCTACAAGTTCCAGGACAAAGAAGGGAACCCTCTGTACTGCAAGCTCCCTATGCCTGGGTTCACAGACTTCTTATCCTTGGAGAACATTGTGTTCTCACTCGCTGAAGAGCACCTTTGCGATGATCCGAAGGCACCGGTTCAGCACGATGATGAAGACATGGATGATGTGGAGCATGTGACTCCACCGGCTGATGGTGAGTATGACTTGGAGGACTTCACCGATGTGACTGATGATCACGCCTACAGACGCTGGATGGTTGATTCCCAGAAGAAGAACAACAGCCTCATGAAGAGGATACTCAGGGCAATCACAGGCGGCTGCATTGGAGCGCAGGAGGAGCGTACACCGCAGAGAACAAGGCGCCCAGGCAAGGAACAAGCCGGAACATCGACTGGAGGAGTGAGACTGCCGAGGAACAGGAGGACAGCTGGTCACTCCGGTAGCGGCGATTCAGACTGAGTCCGAAAGGACTATTTCTATCCCTTGTCTTATCCATCTGAACTATTTATTTCATGTTATTTGTTTCTGTTTGGTTTTGTTCAGCTTCCTCTGATTTATTTTCACAACCAGGGATGGTGTGAACTAAGTCTGGGGAGCGATTGTACTATATCTCGAGTCAGTTTTTGAATTGGATCGAGTCAGTCAAAACTATTGTGGGAATCAGGACCTTATTTGTGATGCTCTTTAACCACCTCGTGCTTTAACCTTCTTATTCAGTGACCTTAGCAGTGATGAAAGACCCACACATGGACCTGGAACACCCTGACTTATCTCATTTGACACTCCAGAAGTTCTATACCGATCAGGTTACACTGGGCAGACTTAACTCCACTTTATCTGAACCTAATCTGGACTTCTAATTCTTCTTGTCATGGGCACTAGATCAGGGTAGAATGAGAACTACACTCAGGACTTCTTATCCGATTTTTATCCCTCTTGCTGTTCCTGAGTGGCTAGCTCATCTTTAGCTAGTTCCCACCTTGAACCCTGACCTTTAATTCCACCCTCATGCATTTGCTTTTCTAGTACTTTATGTGCAGATATGTGCAAAAAGGTCGGAGAGGAAAGGATCGACGCAGTTCTTACTCATCAATGCTCACACAGTGGAAGCAGGCAGAACAACCGAGAGTGCATGTTCCGATAACCTGGAGAACAACGAGAAGTAAGTGGACAGAACAGTCCAGAATGAATCACCAGTGGCATCATATACATCACTTGTTACCTCCTTGCTCGTCACCCCAGCATTTTGTAATTCAGTACATTATAAAAAAAAAAAAAAAAAATTATTATTATTATTTATGTTTTTGCTTTGATTTACTGGTGACGAGAAGGGGAAGAATCTATGATGCATGCCATTGGGGAAGTTGGGAAAGTAATGGTGGTTTCAGTGAAGTGTTCTGAAGGGGAAGTTGAATCGCGCAGAGCAGCCTTATGATCGATCTATCGGAGAGCAGTCCGATTAGCAGAGATGAGTAAGGACTGTGGACCTCAATGGAGCCGTCCTCTCAAGACCATTTTGTGCGATATCCTGCACCCGCTCTTGGTAAACCCTAAACACTCTTGAACTCCACCATAAAAGTTAGCCTGTTCTATACCTAGCCCGTTCTCTCTGAGTAGAGCCTGTGACAAGAAGCTCACGCTGATCTTAATTGAACATAAGGAGTTTTGTCTCGAAAGTGTTGCCTTTTCAGGTTTGAGATGTAGAGTAAGGAGCCGATCTTCGAACAGTGATCAGGGGGTTCTCAGTAAGTGTGTGTGGTCCTAATCTACAGCTTGTATGGTTCAGAGATTTGTGGTAAGAGTATGGTTGCTGAGAATAAGCGAGTTCCCACGCTTTCAAACCTTTTCCCTGTTCTTGATACTTGCCTTGTTCGAGGACAAACAAGGATCTAAGTCTGGGGGAATTGATATATGGTGTTTTTCACATCATTGTATATATGTTTTCATTTGTTTCAAGTCACTAATTCGTGTCAGTCTAGTCCTTTTGACCTTTTACAGGTCTGGAGTTAGCAGAAGAAAGAAGAGAAGGTGCCTGATGAAAAGATGTCCTTTTGGAGCATTCCTGCGGAGAACACTCAAGAGAACAGTCCCGAGACTGTTCTCTCTCAAGCGGAACAAGCAGACGGAGTGATCCGGAGATTGTTCCAGACGAATATGGAAACTCCTATTTCAGGAATTAAAGCCTTGTTGCCCTAATCTTTTTCTCTTCTGATTGGCGCCTCCATATAAAACGCCATCTATCTATTTTCTATTTTTCTTACGCTAGTTTTTACAAGAGAACACTGAGTATTGCGATCTGCAACTTGTAAGGGAGAAGAATCCATCCTCTCATAGAGAAGATCATCTGAACCCTATTGTTTCATACTCTGTTCTTATGCAATTTTATTCAGGATTTATGTCTTTGTTTATGTGCATCATGATCGAGTAGTGACCTTGCTCGCCTAGGTTTTTAGGGTGTTGAGACATGAGCTAAACATAGATAAGCGATCCATAACTGTTCTTCATTCATACTGTTCTTACTGCTTTCATTAAACTGATCACTTGATGTTAGATCACTAGTTCATCACTTAGTTAACCGCTTAGGATGATAATTGACATGTATTGAATGAGCTTAGTATCCCTAATCAGCGAAAGTAGATATTAGGGTGGTAAGTGAACTGATCGGACCTGTTCTCTAAAGCTTGCAATCGATTCTCATCCCAACGACAGTTAGGTGGTGAGATCGATCTGCAAAGCGATCACTACCACGACAGTGGAGTGTTCCAGCTGAGTGATCCGAGTTCTAGAAAGCACTTCATCGCGCTTGAATAATTGTTTGGCTCCAATTCAACACCCAATGAAATACCCTAGGCTAGCTCTTGTTTAATTGAATCAATCTCGTGTTTATTTTGCTTGTTTACTATCGCCTATTTCAACCAAATCATATCTTCTTCTTAGCTTGATTCTGAAACTTATAGAACTAGAGTGTAGACTGGTCCTCTGGATTTGAATTCAAGTACTACAATTGCAACTGTTAACTTGGCAGTAGCAAGGATTCATTTTTAGTGTATCACATGCCTTTCCACGTTCACACTAATGATCAGTTAGAAGAGAGCCACCTTTTGGGGTTGCGGAAAATACACTGCTCTTTCTTCTGCGACTAGAAGCAGAGAACAAAATTCCAAGACATGGCAATGATTCACCGGCTTTCCACTTGTATAACCTTCCCTTCCAAATAACCGTAGATATATAAGAAATTTCATTTTTTTCTCCAGATGTGTAAAACAGTGACAAGCTTCTGAGAACAATTCTGGAAAGAGACTTCGTTGAAAACTTTCTATAGAAAAGTTTCAACACTTACTGAGTCCTCCAAGTCCCTAGCTAATCATAACTCAAGGACCAGATCTGATTAGATACTCTGTCCAAAGGCCAACCGACAGTTTTTATCAAGACAAAAGATGATTTTCTTTCAAATTCCGACCCGAGCATAACCAGAGAAAAAACAATCCTTTTCATTATCAAACGGGATTTAAAAACTAAGAACAGAGGAAAGGTGAAACTAGATAGATAGATTATTAATCACCCCAAATCAAAGAAGATAGAACATGAAGATCCACTTTGAAATTGAGATTGAACACTCCAAAATCCTAGGGAAGATAAATCCGCTAAACCGAATAAGAAGATCTGATCTAAGATCGAATATATTACAAACAAAAAGCCTCTTGATCTCTCCCCTCTGAAGATTTTTTATGGGTAAGAGGTGCAGAGAGATTTTTCTCTCTCTAAAAAGAGAGAGAAAGAGGCCCTTAAACTTATCCTTCACTTGGCAGAACCTCATTTTTCCAGAAAGAAGAAAAGCGTAATCAAAGGCTGTTCCTTTCTCCATTTGTCGTTTCCATCTACACTATCTATCTAGATGATCCATCAAGATTTTAGAAGTTATTCGTTTTTCCATCTAATTAGCCATTTAGATGAACTATCTCACGTATTTTGTGTTTGTTTCTTTATTTTTATTTCCATCCAAAGTAGTTTAATAAGCAAATTAAAAATATACTCTTATTTTTGATTTAATTATATGTTTGATGTTAATTTTAAATATATTAATTTTTATTATTTAACCTAAAATATGTTTACACTAAATTATTTTGAAATTAGCATTTTGACATTAACTAATTATTATTTCATTATAAATTTATAAAATTTTATTTCGATTGTATTAAAATTTACTATAATAATAACTTCTAATAAACAAAAAGTTTGATAAACATATACTTAACAAAAACTTTTAAATTTCAAACAAAAGTGTATTAATAATAAACTGATTATAATATTCCATAAAATATATCTAAAAGATTTTTTCAGTTTGACAGAAAATGATTTTTTTTTGGTTTTAGCAGAAAACAAATTTAATTTTAGTACGAAAAATGAATTTTCCATTTTTTGAAGGAAAACAAGATTTCCGATTTTGACAGGAAATTAGATTTTTCGGTTTTGGCGGGAAAAAAAGTTGCCACGTTTTGGTGGGAAGAATAAGATTTTTGGTTTTTGCGGGAAACAAGATTTTAGATTTTGGCGTAAAAATGAGGTTTTCAATTGTTGTGAGAAAACAAGATTTTTTATTGGTTTTTTCGGGAAGGAGATTTTCCGGTTTTGGAGGGAAAATGTGTTTTTCAATTTTGGCGGAAAGACATGTTTTTAATTTTTGACGGAAATGTGTTTTTGCATTTTTGGCGGGAAAATGCATCTTTGCATTTGATGAAAAATGCCTTTTTTGCGGCTTTGACGAGAAAATACGTTTTGGGGGGGGGGGGGGTGCATTTTTCGATTTTGGTGGAATTTACGTTTTTTGGGGGGGGAAAATGCGTTCTTGGCGTTTTTGACGGAAAATGTGTTTTTTTTGCGGTTTTGAGGATAAATACTTTTTGGCGGGAAAGTGTGTTTTTTGATTTTGGTGGAAATACATTTTTGATAGAAAACGTTTTTTCGCGGTTTTGGTGGGAAGGTTTGGCGGTTTTAGCGTGAAAATGTGTTTTGGCGGGAAATGCATTTTTGCGATTTTGATGGGAAAATCCATTTTTGCGGGTCTGGCGAGAAAACACGTTTTTGCGATTTTGGCGGAAAAACACATTTTTTGGTTTCGGAGGAAACCATATTTTTCGGTTTTGGCGGAAAAATATATTTAGCCGCTTTGGCGGGAAAACACGCTTTTGGTTATGGCGGAAAACTGCATTTTTGCAATTTCGGCAGAAAATGCATTTTTGCGGTTTTGGCGGGAAAAATACGGTTTAATGGTTTTGGCGAAAAAATGTGTTTTGGCAGGGAATTGCGGGTCTGACGAGAAAGCATGGTTTAGCGATTTTGGCGGGAAACCGCGTTTTTAGGAGTGGGCATATCAGTTTATTTTCGGGTTCGGTTTGGTCTGGTTAATTTGGGTTTTATAAAATTCAACCCAATTAAAATCAAAGTAGCTTTGGTTTGAGTTTAGTTTGTTCGATTTAGTTTGGTTTGGTTTAGATTTAGTTTCGTTTGGTTTTGATTTAGTTCGGTTTACTTTATTATGGTTTTAGTTTGGTTCGGTGTAGTTTGGATATACGAACAATAAAATTAGAGTGAGAATATAAACTTTGTTAACGAAAAATCTATTACTAAAAGTCAAAAGATAGTGTATCCAAAAACTAAAAATATTAAATAATAACTTTGTTACAGATAATGGATATTGAAGAAGAACGAAACTGCTACGATTTAGATGCTTATAGTTTTTAGGTTTTATTTTGAATACAATCTTTAGATATTAAGATTAGAGGATATATATATATATAATAGTATTATTTGAACCATATTTGGATTTCTTTTAAATATATAGAAGTTAAAAAATGGAAAACAAAACTTTAACTAAAATTTACAATATATATATATATATATAGATAAAACTATATTGGATTATCGGTTTGGTTCGGTTTAAATCCAAACCAAACTAAGCCATTCGGGTTGAGTATAAAATGAACCAGTTGGGTTATATAAATAGCACGATTTGGTTTGGGTCGGTTTAACTTCGGTTGGGTTGGTTCGGTTTGGTTTTAGTTTTTTGCCCAAACACATTTTTGCAATTTTAATGGGAAAATTCGTTTTTACGGTCTGACGAGAAAACATGTTTTTGCGGTTTTGGAAGGAAAACACATCTTGCGATTTTGGTAGAAAAATGCGTTTTTTTTTGTTTTGGCGGAAAATATGTGTTTGCGGTTTTGGCGAGAAAATGCGTTTTGCTGAAAAACACATTTTTGAAATTTTAACGAGAAAATACGTTTTTGCGGGTCTGACGAGAAAACACGTTTTTGCGGTTGTGACGGAAAAACGTATTTTTTTTTGTTTTGGCGAGAAACACACATTTTTCGGTTCGTAGTTTTTGTGAAAAAATACGTTTTTGTGGTTTTGTAATTTTTCGTGAGTGATAAAATAATATTAGGTTATGTTTGTAATTTTTAAATTATATCAGAGGTATAATAGACATTATGACATTTTGAATGAATCATCTCTATCCAAATTGTCTAGTTTGAATTAACCAGCTGATTTGGATATTTTTGAATAGTTCATATACTTTATAATAATTTATTTTTCAAAAATATTTTTAGATACTTGTATAGATGTTTAAATTATAAATATATGTTTAGTTATGTTATATGCATAAATTGTTTATATTTTAGATATTTGAGACTGTATATGTTCGATTTTCGATTCTGATTCCGATTTGGTTCGATGCGATTTAGTTATTTCGATATAAATATAAGAATCATTCAGATATTTAAAGATTTCAGTCCCGTTTCAATTTTGAATATTCCGGATTTGATATTAGTTTGTTTATTTGGTTCTGTTTTTTTTTTGCCCAGGCTTAACTGCAAGCATGATCGACATTAACGCAAGAAAAGACATACATGCATACTAATTAGCAATAAGTGGACATAAGTTTCAATTTCTTATGCTAAGCAAATAGTAATATGAAGAATTATAACAAAATTACAGTCGCCGCCGTTGAAGACCAAGAATCAGCACCGACCCTCGCTGCCATGACTTGATGATATGTTGACGTGACTAAACGTTACCCGCATAAGTTTTCCGAAGAATGTCATTTTGAGCAGTGACGACTAACCCGAACAAATTCCCAAGGAATAGTAACTGAAATCTAAAGAGACCAAGTATAACTTAGTCGTTGAATGGGTTGGTCAAATTTTTAAATCTAAGTCATCAAGTAGTTAATATATGAAAATTTTATCATTTATGTAATATAAAAGATTTAAAGTGAGAAAATATAATAAACCATTCTAAAATAAAATAGTTTCTTTCACATTTTTAATACTTGGGTTTTAATTACTTCAAAATATATATTTTCTATTAATATATGAATTATATCTTATTATTACATTTAATTTCTGTTTTAGTTACGAACTTTTATATGTATTGAAATACAGTTGCTGATATATTAATTGCTAAATTTTACATATTAAACTACAATAAATTTTATACATGTGTGTTGTTAGGAAAATACCTAAAATATATTTTAAAGATGAATTTTGAAAATATTTATAGACAGAAATTTATATATTTTTATTAAAAATTAATTTATTTAACAAAAGAAAAACATCTCATGCAAAGAACAAATGATTTTTGACTTTCAATTGATTCACCGCTTAAAAGACAAGTTTGCGTACGTGTTCATTCTCCAGTTGATAAAAGTCTCTAAATGTGATCAAGCGATAAACGAGTACCGGGAAATCCTTTCGAATCATATTTTCTCCATTGAACCATTTGGTGACCAATCTGTTCCAAAGTCAGTTGTATAGAACGATCGTTTAAACTCATTCTCTCCACATCGTCAAGCCAACGATCTGAATTGATGCCATCTATCATTGTCTGCAGGTCATCGACGAATGTTATGTTCCACCGTCAAGAGGATACTGCTTACACAATTAATCAACATAACATTGAATGCTAAGAACACTTATACTTGATTCAACTGCAATATCATCAATTTAGTCAAACTTAGCCAATTGTCTTTTCTCTTTTTTTTTTGACTAAACTTAGTCAATTGTCAAATCAAAATAGTAGATCTCTGAGTATATAGTTCACTTTGTTAAACAGATAAATGAGATGCGCATAACCTTTTTAAAATGTTATTTCTTTGGTCAGTGATTTGTGAAGAATAGAGGTGACACATCAGCAATGAGAAATACATGATTCATAAATTGTATTCACGGGATTGTTTTAGTTTTTGAGACGTTTTCAATACATATTTCTACCCGATTTCTGTATATTATTGCATAAGTTATTGAAATAACATAAATAAGTATATGCAAATTTGTGATAAGAAATTGGTTGCATCAGCTATACATGAGAAAGAAAAAATTCATCGAAGTAAAATCAATGTTTGAAAAGAGAAAAAGAAAAAATTCATTGAAGTAAAATCAATGTTTGAAAAGAGAAACATCAACGAAATATCTTTTTTTTTTCATGAAACGAGCAGGCATTTGGACCCAGTGGTAAATGGCTCACGGTTGTAAGTTTCGTCATCTAGATTTGGGTTTCGGCCACCGTCAATTAATGTGGAGTGAAAAAATGGTCTATTTGAATGACTTCGACGGTTTCCGACTTAACTCCGCTGAACAATCACTAGATGGTAGTTGGTTCTATTTTGAATGCATTCGGATACCAAAATCATCCAAAAAAATCAATGATGACATGTGTGCTTGAAACAAAATATGACATGTATTCCAGATAACTAGTTGCATTAGATGCATATATGGGAAAAAGAGGAAGAAATCAGTGTAATAATTTTTTTCACTTGAGAAGTGTGTTCGATAAGGTCATAAGGATCATATGATCTGGCTTCAAGGGTGGCAACCAGGGGCAAAGCTAGACTTTTTTTGTTTAAGTGGGTGCAAAATAACTTAATAGATAGTTTAGGGGGAGAATCGAAACCAACGCTATTAGGAAACTATAGGTGCATCAAACCAAATTGACCACTTGCACCTTACGTATACAATGTAATATGTTAAATTTTTAAAATAGACCGGATGCACTTGTATAGTGCCCAACCTAGATTCTCCCCTGGTAGCAACACATGGCAAGATGAGACTAAGGATCATACCTGCTGTATTAGAGGATCGACACTTGCTCCCGTTAAATTACCAAAATTTCATGTAGAAAGTCGTTATGATGTAATTTTATCCGGTCCACTAGCGAATATCCCACCCCAAATACACCCCCTACCCCCGAATATACCCCACCCCCACCCCAAATATTCCTCCCCCTGCTTCCAAACCATAATCACAAAGTTAAAGTCTAGGTCCAACACTATTTCTATGTATCTTAGCATGTTCACCAAAAATAGAACTGTTACGTAAACAAAAATACAATCAAAATTATCTATTATTATAAAGAAGAGTCACTCTCTCCTGTGAGACTGCCACGTCACTAAATAAGGCAAGGAGAGCATGACATCTGTCCGCTTTATTTAAACGGTGTGTTTCGTTTTTGGTTACGATGTCATGTTTGGGCTTCGTATTGTATTCTATGAAATCAAGCCCATTTCGCGTGAAACAATGATGTTACTGATCCGTAGCGTTTCGTTGATTGGGTTCCACTGTATTCGTCTGTGTCTGCAACTAGAGGCGTAAACTTTTGGTTCCACCACAATCGTCGCAATTCGCCATTAGAGAGACTGAGGTGCAGTCGGTGTGACGATTCCATTCGTTGGTTTTGATCAGGTCCTTTCGCCTTCTTTCGATCAATCGAAATGAGGTAGCTTCCAGATCCATGGCATTAAATATGTTATTAATTCCTTCGGCCACGATCTGCACTTAATGTGTTTCAATCTTGCTTTCATGGTATAAATAGGTTAGCTTAGCTCCTCTTCAAACCATCTTTGTCGACTTTCATGGCCAAATAAGAGGAGATCGAGAAGAACAAGTGGGAGGTTTGCAAAAGGATTTAAGCTCAGCTATGTTGTGTCGAAGAAGAGACCGGGCGATTGGTGAGTTTATATAACTTTATCATCCTCATCACAATCTTATTTATTGTACAAAAAAAAAACTTTCCTTCAAGGTTTTGTTTCTGTAAAAGATCCGACTTTAATGTTAGGCCTAGAACTGAAGTGATCAATATCACCAAAAGACATGATATAGTATGGTTTTTGAGGCTTTTATGAGTTATGTGGATCAAAGCTCTTTCCTTTTTATGAGAAGAACCATTTGTTGAGGGAAGAAGTAGAAAAAGATTTCTTTTTCCTTTTATAGGATCTTCAGACTATGTTTCTTTGTTGAGGGAAGAAGTCGAAAAAGATTTAACAGCTTCCGTTAGGAAAAAACACCTCCTGGAAAACAAGAAAAGACCAAAAACTGTTCAGAAGCAAATAATGTAGTGTTCCCTTCTCTCTTTCCCTCTATAACACAAATAATGTTATAGCTTTGGTTTGTTGCTTAACATTTTCATTTTTGGTTGCTGACTCTTTTCCGGATTGTGACTAGCAGAGGACATAACACAGGCTCTTATGACCCCCCTGACGCTGAGGAAACATGATCAAAGGTGTGATTCCTTGCTTCGGTTTCTTTCTTTTCTGGTTTCTTCAGTTTAGTGTCCGTACAATTCTTTGTGTTCTTTTTAAATGTTTTCAGTCGTAAAAAGGAAGGACAATTAGCAATTTGTCCATTTTTTGTGAATGGAATCTTCTCTTTGTTTTTAGTAAAGAGGCGAGTGGTGTTTATATTAGCAATGCAAGTATAATCTGTATTATGATGTTTCGGTATTTACATAGACATGTTTAATAACGAACTCAATGTATCAGGGACCAGGGTGATGATGATGATGGTGATGACGACAAGCCAGCTGTCAAGCCAGTTCCTGTTATGTCTGAATCTGCAGGGGGCAGTGGTAATACGCAGAAGCAGGCGGCCAACTCAGATTTGAAGATGGTTAAAAAGGCGCGTGTTGCTTGACATGAAGTTTCATCTATGCATCTTAATAATGCTTTTGCATCTTTATTGCCTTTCACGTATTTTTTTAGACTGAAAACCTCTTTTTCTTTCTATGTTTTGACTTTCTCCATATTATGAGCACTCTATACGTTTGTTCAGGCAGTTTTCGTAATATGAGTTTATTTTTCCTTATTGCATTCCGTTTTAGGATTATAATGAACAGGTTTAACAACGACCATTTTCTTCATAGTCCAAAAAGTAACAACTCTCTTTGTTATTAATTATAATTTATAAGTAGTATTGCCCAAAAGCACAAATATTTAAAAGAAATGCACTTATACCTTCAGCATTTGATTAATGAGAGAAAATAATCAAAAACCAATCACACTTCTATTTTAACTTCTAGCTTTTTAAAAAATATAACAAATCACACCTCTATATTACCTTATAACTTTTAAAACTATTGTTTTATCTGATTATTTTTGGCATTAGATTTTAAAAACAACTTATATTGTGAAACAAATAAAAAATATTAGAAGTACTAATAATAGAAACATATGCAGTATTATTTTGCTTATCTAGCCCTAACTTATTGCTAGCTTATTATTTTCCAAAAAAATATATTTTAAAATCTATTAGTTCAAGTTATGAGGTAAATAATTTTGTTATGGTTAAAATTTTTTTTAATGGTTATTGCAAGTACATTAATAGGCTACCACTATATATATTTTTAAGTTAAAAATTTATTTACGGATTAAACATGAAATGTCTTTTTCTTTAATCATTTATTGAGTAAACTTAAAACATATTTTAGTTCAAATGTAAGGCCAAATCATTTGTTCGTGTCATTTAGACTGAAAATTTTTAACAACAAAAAAAAATCAAGCTGATAAGTAATAATAAATTTTA
>NW_026615396.1:47359-53356 GCF_000801105.2 Raphanus sativus | reverse complement strand
ACACAGACGAACCCCCCTAGAGAGAGAGAGAGAGATCGACACAAGTCTCAGCCTGATCAAGTTTTGTAGATTTGACCGGTAAAGACCGAATCTTCCTTTTGTTTTTGGAATCAATTCTCTCTATTTTCAAAGGCTTCTTGGATCGTTTGCAAGCTGAACACTCACATCTTTGCTTCCCCTTTCGCTTAGATTTCAATTTTCTGATTCGATCTTCGTTTCCAAACTCTCTGTGCTTTAGTAAAGTTGCAATCTTGATTCCAGTTTCTTTTTTTTTTTTGAGATGAAAGCTTTAAGCTTTAACGAATAGTTTTAAAATCAGTTGACTTGAAAACGGTTTTGCAGGAACTTAAAAAGCTTTGAGAAGAAGAGGAAGAAGAACCATGCGGAGGTGGATCTGTTGTGGTGGGCACAGATCAGGTGATTCTGATATCTCAAATGATGAGAAACATCTCAAAACTCAACGGCAGCACCAACAACCTGATGGTATGTGTAATCTTTGCAGACAATAGACTTCCCTCATATGGCTTTGTATACTTATTAGTATTATATACATTTGATGAGTATGTTTCTTTGTTACACACATGCAATGCAGCAGCAAATAATAAGCAGCCAAGACCACAAGCTGTTGCAAAACCTGATCCCCCCAAGGAAGCACTCCCCATTGAAGTCCCTCCCTTGTCCGTGGAAGAGGTTGAAGAAAAGACTGACAATTTCGGATCAAAGTCGCTCATCGGCGAGGGATCTTACGGAAGAGTGTACTACGCAACTCTTAGCGATGGTAATAAAGCTGTTGCGTTGAAGAAACTCGATGTTTCCCCTGAAGCTGAGTCAAACACCGAGTTCTTGACTCAGGTTAGGGTTATTGCCTTAGAGAGAAACTTGTCTTTTTACATCCCTCTTGCTTACTTGCTTGCTTGCTTGCTTCTCTCCCTTAGGTTTCAATGGTTTCGAGATTGAAGCACGAGAACTTCATTCAGCTGGTCGGTTACTGCGTCGACGAGAACCTCCGTGTTCTAGCTTACGAGTTCGCAACGATGGGATCGCTCCACGACGTTCTGCACGGTAGAAAGGGAGTTCAAGGTGCGCAGCCAGGTCCGACTCTCGACTGGATAACGAGGGTGAAGATAGCCGTGGAGGCAGCTAGAGGATTAGAGTACCTTCACGAGAAGGTTCAGCCTCCTGTGATACACAGAGACGTGAGGTCTAGCAACGTGCTTCTTTTCGAAGACTACCAAGCGAAGGTGGCTGATTTCAATCTCTCGAATCAGGCTCCTGATAACGCTGCTCGTCTTCACTCTACGAGAGTCTTGGGAACCTTTGGCTATCACGCTCCAGAGTAATGTTAACCTTCCTGAAGTTATGTAACAAAGGCAGTTAAAATGACACGTGTGTGTGTTTGTATTTTGCAGATATGCTATGACTGGGCAGCTGACGCAGAAGAGTGATGTGTATAGCTTTGGGGTTGTGCTTCTTGAGCTTTTGACTGGGAGGAAACCTGTGGATCACACCATGCCACGTGGACAACAGAGTCTTGTAACCTGGGTATGTTTTACTATCTGTGTGCCTTGTCCCCAGTCTGTTTCTTGATCTCATTGTCTTATTATTAATTTCAGGCTACACCGAGACTGAGTGAAGATAAAGTGAAGCAGTGTGTTGATCCGAAGCTAAAAGGAGAGTATCCTCCTAAATCAGTAGCTAAGGTACTTATCTTCTACACTCCCACAAGTATCTCAAATATATTGATAATTAATTGGATGATAATAACTCAGTTTAATGTGGGGGCAAATGCAGCTAGCAGCGGTGGCAGCACTGTGTGTGCAATATGAATCAGAGTTTAGACCGAATATGAGTATCGTTGTGAAAGCTTTGCAGCCACTTCTCAAGCCTCCAGCGCCAGCCCCTGTTGTACCTGAGTCCTGAGTTTGTGCGTTAAAGAGTTGTTGGATTCTTTGTTCATACAAAGTTTTAGTTTTGGGATGATACTTTTGATATTTTGCATTTGTTATTGTCTGGATTGGGAACAACAAAAGATGTATTGCGTTTGCTGTTTCTTTTTTTGACATTTCCTTAGGGAATCATTTGAATATTTGGTCTATTGACAAGTCTTTTTCAAGGTTATAATTTGATTCTCTACCATTTATATTCTTTTAGGCATTTACAGAGCCAAACGCAGTGCTTAGCAAGTTGTGTGCAGTGCATGTTCTGATTCTGATTCTTACTACATGTTCCACGATAGAGAATCTATCTGTATTTTTTATTTATTTCAAACTGTATCACAGTGGAACGGAACAGTAATTGCTCCTAATAGAATATTCTTGTTGTCCAAGTCCGCTCTTTTTATGGTCTTTCACGACTAACATTACGAAACTATTGTGCTAGCTTAGCTGGAGAGAGAGAGAGAAAGAGATTAAAAAATTCAGATTGGATTTGGAAGATAAGTAAGTGGTCTAATGAAACAGATGTAACACATGATTTAATATATGTCGACGACACACACCGATTAAAGCAACTAGACAAACAGATGTAATAGAGAATCCTGTAGTGGCACCAGCTTGTTCTTTCCATCGCTGTCATCAAAAAACAATAACAGTAGCTTTGAAATGAAAAATATTTATTTCGAAAACAAGAGAGAGTGAGATTTATGAAGTTTTGTACTATATCATGCTTGGTAAGAACAAGGTTTAAGGGGCCAAAACTTTAGTCTATTATTTTTTCATAGCATATTAATTATCACATATAGCTAAGTAGCATAAAATTGTAGGCAAGACAATTAAAATAGTAAGGACAGTATTGTGCGAGTCCATGTCATCTCACCCTATCTATTGAAGTTTAGACTCTACATGAAATATAGTCATATATCATTCTAGCATAAAATAGTAGCGAAGATACAATTAAAATCACAAGGACAGTATTTTACCGAAACGGGTGTGCACAAAATGTAGTATTAATTTCTCTTTTTCGTAGAGTCCAATATTTCTTCATTTATAAATGTGTTCACCATCATCATCATCATCTCCCTCTTACGAGGAGTAAACCATATCATCTTGGGCCTTTTTCATGAGGAACGCATTCGCTCTTTCCTTAAAGCAAAAAATGTTTGTCCAAGTCCATAACCGTTTGGATATATTATGTAATTGTTCGATAGGGGCCTGAAGATGAATCTCGTCTTGACGAAATTTTGAAGTGCGGATTGGGTGTCAACATCACGATCCAAAGTGATTATCTTTCAAGTTTCTGGTATTACCATTAAATCTTATTTTATCATAGAGTTTTCTATTGTCATCTTTTATGCTTTTAATGTTTTGTTCTTGTAGAGTTTTTGATAATTTTCCCTCTAGTGTATTCTAAATGTTTAACGTTTAACGAAAGTTGTGTTCCAATAAAAAAACTTTTAAAGACTACAAAGTAAGAAATTACAAATGTGAGGTTTTGAATAAATAAAACATCATATTTGAAATTTCAGTTTTCAAAGTTTAAAATTTGTTTTTGGAATGTATAAAAATATCAAAAAGTCATACATTGTCTTTTGGCTCCTATACTATGTGGATTTCGTGCTCTTATCATCTCTTTTGTCATTTGTGAATGGAGTTTCGCTGCTACTCACTGGTGTCTTGTCGGTTTTGTCTTGTTCTGCTAATATTGGCCTCTCTTCTTTGGTTGCTGTCTAATTCTAACCTCGGTAGAGTACATCTTTAATATTAATTGGAGAAGAAATCATAAGATCATTTCTGTATCTTTTCCTTATGTTGTTATGTTGGTTCAAGTATGATAAGAGAGATTGGCTAATATTAAAGTTACATGAAAAGGATTTTCCCCTTGTTCAGCTTCCTCTAAATCTTTAACAGAAACCACTAGATTATACTCTATATGTTTTTAAAAGATTAATGTTTTAAAATAAAAGTTTTTCGAATTTTTATATATTTTATATTTTCTATGTATTTTATTCGTTAATAATCGTAAATTGTAAATTTTAAAAACTAGTTTTTTTATTCAAATGCTATTGATTTAAATTTATGAAAATAGCTAAATTCAGACAATAATATATTTATGATTGATTTTTAATATGTTTTTTAATATGTGCAAAACATAAAAGAGCATGCATATTTAGGAACAAAGGTAAAATATGTTGTGGTAAATTATGTTTATAATGTTTAAACACAACACTATTTCATCAAACATCATTTGGATGCTGTTAACGCAAACTTAATTTTTCTATCCGCTAATAATTTACTTTTGCGTTTACAACCTTTTCAAAAAATAAGTAAATATTGTGTTTTTCTTTTAGATACACATAGAGAAGTTTAAATATGTGGGAAAAACAATTAGTTCCTAAAATTTTCTCTAGTTGATTAGCTTTAACTGGATCAATGTCTATATGAAGACAAAACATACTCAAATGTTCTTAGCTAGGTGTTCAGAAAAAATGTTCTTATGCTTAGCCGGTTAGAGGATGTGCTACCAGATCTGAGTTTAAAAATGAGGCATTTAAGTACTGCAAAAAGATAATGATTTATGTTTGTAGGTCCGTCACAGATATTATCAAATGCTTTCTTAGGTTGTACAAGACAAATTGATTACGGTTCAAAGATCCAAAGTTTTGGTTATAATTAAAGAAAACATAAAACAAAAGGCCCCATTTACAATTGAATAAAATATAGACTCTCATTCCTTTTTTGAACACCAAAACATTGACTACTCTAATTAAAGTAGCCTAACATAGTAGAGAGACTATGACACGAGCTTTAGGGTTTTATGCTTTAAAAGCAGTCCCAAAAGCTATAAATGCAGAGAGTATATATGAGGTCATGATATAATTTGACACACATATATAACATATGTATGTAGATATTGTGTACATAGACAACGGTAGGAGAAGGCGCATGGCGAGGCAACTTGAGAGTGTGCATGAACTGTTCTATCCACGTGTGAAACGTGAGCTGCGAACAACTTCCATGAGGTTGGCTCATGTTTGGGCCATCATGCGCCACGCTGTACTAAGTTATGGTGATAAGCGTGGCCATGTCACACTTGCGTTCTCTTAGCTTTTCACAATTGCAAAAGAACCAAAAAAATGTCCTAGATGGAGAGAACATAAAGTTACCTCCAGAATATATAATATTTTTTTATATTTCACTTTTCATTTTATGTGTCTAAACATGTTTATAATCGTTGACAAAAAAAAATGTCTATAATCAATTTATGGTGGTGCGCCTGGTGCCTTGATTATGCATTCATTGGTTCTTTTTGTCCACAAAATATGTTTATGACTACAGACGCAAGAAAATGTATGTAAGAGAACTGGGTCAACCTTCGTCCTAATCTATGATACAATTATTATTATTATTTTGATCACTTTACACTTCAAGTTTTCTCTAGATCAGTCAGATCATATTTCCGTAAACCGTGAAACGTTTTCATTTCAATGCTAAATGACAATGAATAAATACTACAATCTAATTATTACTTTCATAGTTGAGTAGATCTTACCTTCTTGATATAAAGTTTCAAATAGCAATTAGATTAAACATTACCAGAATCTCGTAATCACGAGTGAATACATTTGTTTTTGTTATCGTTCCAATATAACCCCACAAAATTCCCCTCTGTCGCTGTTGATTATTATTCTTGAGAGTTGAGAATATATGAAAGATGAAAACATATGGTAAACCTAGAAATGCTATAAATTGCTGAGGGGAGTTCATGAGCTCTCTATCTGCAACCAATAGTAAAGATTTACAAGTAAACCAGAAACACACAAAACCCTTACTTAAAAATGGCAGTGATGAGTCACGACAAAGCAGCAGGCAGGCTATACGAGTCAGCTAACACTCGGCCAATTCCTTACTCACAAATTGTTGGCCAAGAGAACGGAGGAGACGATGACGATGACGACAGTGACGTGGCTCCAGCGGCTTAATCATGCGTATTTATAAACATAAATAACTATATATCAGTTAATTAAGTAGTAATTGTGATTCTTATCTTAGAACCACACAC
>NW_026615396.1:0-47259 GCF_000801105.2 Raphanus sativus | reverse complement strand
TATTATCATATTCTACAAAGTTTACCAAAAATATAAATCAATATTAGATATAATATATGAGTTATTGTCATATTCTAAAAAGATTTCCAAAAATATAATCAGCATTAAATGTAATTGTCCATGTCATATTTAACCATATGACATGTCATCAATCTTAATAGCCACGTCACAATTTTTTTTTGTGAAAACGATTGTAGAGAAAACATGTGGCAAATCACTTCTCAAATATAGACTTTTTTCCCAAATTGAAATTCATTCATATGCAAAGTACGAAACCATATACAAACTGGCGGCAAACCGAAATAGCCCCAGAAACAAAAGCCCATAAGAAGCGGCAGCTAGAACCCACACTGGGAACGACTAAAACCACATCGGGTGACTTCAGAACAAACATAAAACAAACAAATTAAAACAACGCTAACACCAAAAGCACGGTTGACATCCACAATAGCCACATCAGACCACCTAGCAGATTTTAAAAAGAGCAAATGTCAATGGTCGGGAATTACCGCTGCTGCATTTAGCCCGCCACCCAGTACCTTCCACTTCTGCACCCAAATACACTTATCGCTGCTGCTTCGCCCGCCAAACGATAAGACCAAGACCTAGAGCCTTCATAACTCAACAAGGGGAACTCGCTGCTCGGTCCACACACCTTGAATACATAGACACTCTACGATCAAAGAATGAAGCTCACTCAATTACCACCATGAAGCCTTGCCAACCTCTCCAACACTCATAGGAGAAGAACCAAACGGCTAGCAACCACAAGACACAATAACTATAGAACAAACCCTGCTAAGTCATCACCATCGAGACGTTTACACCATGGCCAGATCGATCAAGATTCACGAACCCGAAGTTACAAGAGCCTGAGACTCAGCACTCCTGACACAATAGAAAGCCGACTACTCCATTTCTTCACACACCAAAACCAAGATCAGAACATAGGACCGCAACACTGGACGCCAACTTAATCAGAGTTAAACGCTCAAACCAACACTTCAAACACCACAAAGGTCAAAGCCTTCTAAAAGAAATTCGGACATTAACGATGACAGTCACGAACAGATCTATTTTCAAGTTCCAAGAGGATCGAAACTCGCCTGAGACCTTCTTTCAGCCTCTAGAAGCACATCACCTACAATCGTCACACCTCCTCACCTGGACGGACAATCGACGAAAGTGGAGTCGTCTGGTCCGGTTCACACGCCGTCACCGTCGAGAAGGTATAACTCAAGATCTGACAGGGAAAATAGATCTGAGTACACCTCAAGTCCTAAAAACCGACTTGCTTCTCCTTATCCCACCATCGACTCGTCGTCTCTCCAAACGGGGTTAATGGTTATTTCCGTCGGACAAAACGAGCTCCGAGGAAGGACCACCACCACGACAGAGAAGATTACATGTTGACTCTGGTTGAGATAGGGAAGAAGTAAGCAAAGCAAAAGAAGAAGAAGAGGGAAGGGAGGTGTTGCCCCCGGCACCACCGAAACGGCGAGCCGGAGCTTGGGGATTCTCAAATATAGATTAGGGGATGCTTTCTTTGGTTGGACTAGACAAATTGATTACGGTTCAAAGATCCTAAGTTCTGGTTATAATTAAAGAAAACATAAAACAAAAGGCCCCATTTATAATTGAATAAAATATATACTCTCATTCCTTTTTTGAACACCAAAACATTGACTACTCCAATTAAAGTAGCCTAACATAGTAAAGAGACTATGACACGATGTTTAGGGTTTTATGCTTTAAAAGCAGTCCCAAAAGCTATAAATGCAGAGAGTATATATGAGGTCATGATATAATTTGACACACATATATAACATATGTATGTAGATATTGTGTACACAGACAACGGTAGGAGAAGGCGCATGGCGAGGCAACTTGAGAGTGTGCATGAACTGTTCTATCCACGTGTAAAACGTGAGCTGCGAACAACTTCCATGAGGTTGGCTCATGTTTGGGCCATCATGCGCCACGCTGTACTAAGTTATGGTGATAAGCGTGGCCATGTCACACTTGCGTTCTCTTAGCTTTCCACAATTGCAAAAGAACCAAAAAAATGTCCTAGATGGAGAGAACATAAAGTTACCTCCAGAATATATAATATTTTTTTATATTTCACTTGTCGTTTTATGTGTCTAAACATGTTTATAATCGTTGACAAAAAAAAACATGTCTATAATCAATTTACTGTGGTGCGCCTGGTGCCTTGATTATGCATTCATTGGTTCTTTTTGTCCACAAAATATGTTTATGACTACAGAGGCAAGAAAATGTATGTAAGAGAACTGGGTCAACCTTCATCCTAATCTCTGATACAATTATTATTTATTATTTTGATAATATTATTTTGATCACTTTACACTTCAAGTTTTCTCTAGATCAGTCAGATCATATTTCCGTAAAACGTGAAACGTTTTCATTTCAATGCTAAACTGACAATGAATAAATACTACAATCTAACAAATTATTACTTTCATACTTGAGTAGATCTTACCTTCTTGATATAAAGTTTCAAATAGCAATTAGATTGGACATTACCAGAATCTCGTAATCACGAGTGAATACATTTGTTTTTGTTATCGTTCCAATATAGCCCCACAAAATGCCTCTCTGTCGCTGTTGATTATTATTCTTGAGAGTTGAGAATATATGAAAGATGAAAACATATGGTAAACCTAGAAATGCTATAAATTGAGGGGGAGTTCATGAGCTCTCTATCTGCAACCAATAGTAAAGATTTACAAGTAAACCAGAAACACACAAAACCCTTATTTAAAAATGGCAGTGATGAGTCACGACAAAGCAGCAGGCAGGCTATACGAGTCAGCTAACACTCGGCCAATTCCTTACTCACAAATTGTTGGCCAAGAGAACGGAGGAGACGATGACGATGACGACAGTGACGTGGCTCCAGCGGCTTAATCATGCGTATTTATAAACATAAATAACTATCAGTTAAGTAAGTAGTAATTGTGCTTCTTATCTTAGAACCACACACACAGATCATGCCTGTATTTATCCATGTCGCAAGCAGGCTTTAGTATTTATTACATAAACAACATTTTTGACTTTGGAGTGTTGAGAGACTTAGCTAGATTTAAGTAATAATATTATGTATCGGGTGTCTATTACTTACGAATCATGAAGTGATAATATTACATTGTATACACAAGATTTGTGTCATTATATATATATATATATATATGTATGTGTGTTTGCCCAAAAAAAATATATATGTATGTGTGTGATACAATTATTATCTTCCTTTTGCTCACCCTTGTTGCCGCCTCTCTAATTCGTAGGACTACTTACGGCAAATCTCAGTAAATTAATACAATTCTTATATGATTCAAATGTGTGATATATATATATAGCTAAAAAACTACTCTAGTTTCAAAAAAAAAAAACTTATTGTATACTTAAGAGTTAAAGAAATAAATACAATTAATATGAACTAGATTATACATAACTTTTGGTAATTATTTTTAACTTGTACCAATATTTTCTTGATGTTTAATATTTTAAAATTATATATATATTTTAATTTTTTTTGTTGGTTTATCATTGAAACGACAGAGTAATTATCAAACATTTTTACTTAAATCTACCGTCTGATTTTAAAAAGTTTGACATTTTTAAGAAAAGTAAAATTTGTTTTTGGAGACATATTGTCATGTGATTCTAATGTGCTTTGAAGTTATAGGAATATAATGTGTTTTGTTAGTCTGAATGTACGAGTTAAGAAGAATACTTCACAAAAAATTAACCAAGCATGATTTACGCGTTTCTAAGAGCATGTTCAATATTATACTTTTGGACTTGATAACTGAGGTAGGTTTTTAAAATTACTATCTTTTCTTTAGTTAAAAAAAAAGAGCCAATCGCAGGATTCTACGGTTTTACGTGATGGTGGGATCCGCGCACAGTGACAAATCTGATCGTTATCTAAGGATTATTTTGACAAAAATGGGTTCCACACGATATTATATTGATTAATTCTTAAAGAGATTTTTGCTAAAGACCCCATTAGACCTGCTCTAACAGTGGTATGTGCCACAGTTTCTAACTATTATAAAAGTGAAAAAAATGAAAAAAGTAGAAAAGAAAAGATTATCGGTTGTTCGTTTCGAACTTCAACAAAAAAGACAAGATCCTTTTCTTCCACACGTTGCATTTTAATTGGCTTACATTATTATTATTATTTTTTGTGCACGGGCTTACATTATTTTATCATTTAAAATTTAACTATTAACTAACTTATTTTAAAAATATTCATATTAAATTTGTAAGAACCTTTTGGGAAGATACTTCATACTTCCAGTTGGTCATGCTCTAATAAGCTCGCTTGTCATTCCAGTTAGGGAAAAGGTTCTCTTGATTATTAGAAGTTTAGAACTCCGAGGAGAGAGAGCTCCAACTCCATTTTCTAAGTAAAACCTTCATTTTATCTTCACGAAAAGAGTAGATAGCTTCATCTTTTTGACGAGACTTCTCATTAAATTGCACTAATTTCCCAATAAACATACTCTCATTAGTTGTGCCCTGACTAGGGTGTCCTATAATCTTTGAAAGGCGAACCTTTTTTTGAAGACCTTTCTGAGAGTGTTTCCAGTTTTATCTCAGTAAATGAAACGACTTATAAATTAATCATAAAAAGGGTATATAAGAAGTTGTATAAACTTTATTAATAGTCTTATTGTGTACACGCGTAACAACTTATAACAACTGATGGGTAGTTTTTGTGAGTACAGAGTTGTTTTCCTATTACAACTCTTCTTATTAATATTAACCCTAGGTGATCAAGAGCATCTTACACCACCGAAGATGGAAATGCAATCAAAGGGAACTTGCGGCAAACATCAATACCAACGGCTTCAGCTATATCAGATTGATCTCCCTTTGGTCGAACCTCTACCCTCCAGTCAAATCGGCCTACAAGATTGGCCACTGCCACTTCTGCCAAACCCAAAGCGAATCCTATCCCGGGACAAATCCTTCTCCCTGATCCGAATGGAATGTAGTTTAAATATTTTCCACGATAATCAATAGGTGAATCTAAGTGTCTCTCGGGTTTAAATTCTTCTGCTTCCAGTCCCCATATCGCAGTGTCTCTTTGGATTGCCCAAGCATTAATTATCACCTGGACATGTCTCCATTACAATTTTATCAAAAAATCATTTTGCTCTATATATGTTTACGATGCCAAGCAACTACATTATAATTAAATAATGTAATTATATTTAATTATAATGTAACATCATTAAATTATTTAATTATAATGTAACTGCTTAGCATCCTAACATATATATAACTAATACTTCACAATATATTATACATTACATTATAATTAATTTCTTTAAAAATATTATATTAAATAACACCATGCATTTGTTAATCAAAGTTATTTTATGACCAACTTTTTTTAAATCATTAATGAACAATGGCTTAAGAGTTAAGACGTATATGCATGTTAAGTTATATGTGTTAACAAATGCTAGTTTTCAGATGATAACCGTGATAACAAAATATATAAATTTTTACCTATAAGAATTCGATTTGGTAAAGATAGTTTACCTCTGTCCCTGCGGCTATGTCATATCCCAGTAACTTGACATCTTCACTCAATACTCTAGGAAGTATCAGTGGAAGAGAAGGATGCAACCTGAGCACCTCTTTAATCACGGCTTTTAAGTATTTCATCTTCTCAACTTGTTCTTCTTTTATGTATGAATTATTCGGTATAGAACTTGACCGAATCTCGTCTTGGAGTATCTTCATACACTCGGGATGCCTAATAAGTTCTGTCATGGTCCACTCTAATAGAGTAGAAGTTGTTGACGTTCCTCCTATAAACATATCCTGATATGAAATAATTTGAAAGTTGATGAGAAAAGACAAAAATGAGCGACATTAATAATGTTGCATATGTGACAATAAATTATTAATGAATTTTTTTTTTAATATGATCTTACCAGGATCATAAATTTTATGTCGTTTCTTTGATCCTGGAATCCACTACTCTTCTCTCCTTCGATCGCTAACAATATATCTACAAAATCCACTTTCTTTTTGCCCGCCTCTAGATGTTCTTGCACAACTTTGTCCATAAGATCGCTAAACCCGCAACTCACTTCCTCTACTTTATCACTGAAGCCACGGATTCTATCTAACCATGCCAAGGATGGCACATAATCCCCTATCGGAAACTCTCCTAAGAGCTCCATGATCTGCCTCACTCGATTCTTGAGATCACTAGCGGTTTCGTCCTCACTATGTTTCCTTCCAAGGGCAACTCTACTTGTAACATCACTTGGTAGAGTAATGAAGAGTTCGCTCAGATTTGCTGATGAAGAAGACCGACTTGCTTTCACCAGCTTCTCCATCATTGCATTTACCTCTTCTTCTCTTACTTTCTCAAAGGAACCAACCATTTTGTTGGTGAGTAGATTTAAAATGCAGACACTCTTCATCCAAAACAAGATTAGAATTATCATAATTTGATTGTGAAGAGTGTACATAATAATAAAGTTTTCAGTCACTTCAGCGTTTTGTTTTGACATCATTAATTAGATATACTTCAGCCTTTTGTTTTGACATCATTAACTATTATATATGGTTCAAAACTTCAAAATGTTTATAATCGAGAAGGCCAGCTCGGAAGACAAACGACCCAAGAAATCGCTTAGGACACATAGTTTAAAGAGACATATTTTGATGTAATTTTTATATTAATAGCTTTTGTTAGTATTTATACGTAAATATAATTTATAGTTTTTATAATAGTAATATTTGTAAGGTAGCATGGTTTATAAAATCTTTATTAATAAATATATTAAATAAAAATATTGTTAAATAAATTTTATATTAACTATGAAATTTGTATTTAAAAGGATTCTAGTAAATTTATGATGTCTATACATAATAATATAAATCATGTTAAAACTTATAAACTAATTCAGTTCCATTAATAATTGGTGAAAATAATTATGTTGCATAGAACTTAACATATGTGATTAGATAACAACGAAAAAGACACGTTATTAAAAATTTGTTTAGTGTATGAAAAATGTTAGACCGACACTGTTTATCAATATCATAATTTTCTATTGCTGATGATATATAGTAGTACTGTTTTTTTCTTTTGTAATACAATATAGGAGCACTGTATACGTTAATTCAAACATATATATTTATGTAATTATGACCAATGGACCAGGGTACACCGTACACGCATAAAGCATATATATCTTACTTATTAGAGTTAATTAGGTCAAAAACCTAAAACAATTCTCTACTTATTATATGTAGTTTATAAATACACTAAAAGTTATGATATTTTTATCAAATTATAACTTAATAAAAGAAATTTTAGTTGATAAGAGCTTATAAGCCTCGCTATTTCAAAAGAAAGCTAATGATCTTACTACCATTTTATGATTCGAGTTCAACCTGGTAGTGCGTGTGCATGGGTGAATATAAAAATGAACAAAAAAGTTTAAGAAGAATTAAAAGAGTTAGTTAAGTACCTTCATCTGTCTCCAGTACTCTCCATAGGGAGCAAACACTACATCACGCCCACCATTCATAATCCTCTGAACGGCTTTTGATCTTGGGCGGTTGGCAAACTTAAGATCGTGTGTTTTTAGAACCCCGTGAGCTACTTCACCAGAAGAGACTACAAGTACCCGGACACGGCCAAAATGAAGGAGCATGAGGGGTCCATACCGGAAGCTGAGGGACCTGAGGGAACGGTGAGGGTGGAGGCCAACCTGATGGAGGTTTCCTATCACGGGAAGTCTCCATGGAGATGGTGGTAAGTTCACTTTAGTGGCGGTTCGTTTAAGGATTGGTTTAACAAATAAAAAGGTTGAGAGGGCAGTCAAGCACAAACAAATCATCAAAATCATTTCCATTTTTGTCGGATTTTGGTTGCTCACGTAATTTAACTGTTTAGTTGATGAATGTTAACTCCTTTTCACCTCAGAATTTATAGGCTTGTAGGAACTTGTCGTTTCTCGTCATCATTTTAACTTACTTATAAAAATGTAGTATTATAATTTGGTTGTACGTTCGTTTACGTTGAGACAATAATATTTTGACGTAAAAAGTTAAAAGAGAATCACAGCCAATTTTGAATCATATATCAACATAGACTCAACGTGAAATCGGTGGTCAGTTTGCTACTATATCTTGTCTTTTTGTAATAATTAGTATTTTCGGTTTTGGTAAAGTATTAAAAGAAGTATTATATATGTATTAGTTTTCAATTATAAAACACAGTAAAATAAAAGAATAGACAATAAATTTTGAGATTATGTTCTAGAACTTTCATTATGATCATGCGCATTATTCAGCTGACATATGATATTAGCTATAATTTTGATTGTATTTTTGTTTACGTAACAGTTCCATTTTTGGTGAACATGCTAAGATACATAGAAATAGTGTTGGACCTAGACTTTAACTTTGTGATTATGGTTTGGAAGCAGGGGGAAGAATATTTGGGAGGGGGGGGGGGGGGGGGGGGGGTGTATTTGGGGTGGGGGTGTATTCGGGGGTGTATTTGGGGTGGGATATTCGCTAGTGGACCAGATAAAATTACATCATAACGACTTTCTACATGAAATTTTGGTAATTTAACGGGAGCAAGTGTCGATCCTCTAATACAGCAGGTATGATCCTTAGTCTCATCTTGCCATGTGTTGCTACCAGGGGCGAATCTAGGTTGAGCACTATGGGTACAAGTGCATCCGGTCTATTTTAAATATTTAACATATTACATGTACAAATAAGGTGTAAGTGGTCAATTTGGTTTGATGCACCTATAGTTTCCTAATAACCTGGGTTTGATTCTCCCCTAAAACTATCTAATAAGTTATTTTGCACCCACTTAAAAAAAGTCTAGTTTTGCCCCTGGTTGCCACCCTTTAGGAAGCAGATCATATGATCCTTATGACCTTATCGAACACACTTCTCAAGTTAAAAAAAAATATTACACTGATTTCTTCCACTTTTTCCCATATATGCAACCAGTTATCTGGAATACATGTCATATTTTGTTTCAAGCACACATGTCATCATTGATTTATTTGATGATCTTGATATCCGAATGCATTCAAAATAGAACCGACTACCATCTAGCCGGAGTTAAGTCAAAAACCCGTCGAAATTATTCAAATGGACACATGTCATCATTGATTTATTTTCACTCTACATTAATTGACGGTGACCAAAACTCAAATCTAGATGACGAAACTTACAACCGTGAGCCATTTACTATTGGACCCAAATGTCTGCTCGTCATGAAAAAGAAAAGATATTTCGTTGATGTTTCTCTTTTCAAACATTGATTTTACTTCAATGAATTTTTTCTTTCTCATGTATAGCTGATGCAACCAATTTCTTATCACAAATTTGCATATACTTATTTATGTTATTTCAATAACTTATGCAATAATATACAGAAATCGGGTGGAAATATGTATTGAAAACGTCTCAAAAACTAAAACAATCCCGTGAATACAATTTATGAATCATGTATTTCTCATTGCTGATGTGTCACACTATTCTTCACAAATCACTGACCAAAGAAATAACATTTTAAAAAGGTTATGCGCATCTCATTTATCTGTTTAACAAAGTGAACTATATACTCAGAGATCTACTATTTTGATTTGACAATTGACTAAGGCCTGACTGGTGTAACCGCAACGGTTGCAGTTGCGGTTGCGGGAGTTTGCGGGTGCGGGTGGTTGCGGTTTTAAGCGTTTTCTAGAGATTTGTACGACTGGTACAACTGTTAGAAATTGTTGCGTTTGCGGGACTCTTATGACTGGTAAACTACCAAACGCAACATCTGTTAAATAATAATTTAACAATATTTACATTTTATGTAATTATAAAAATATTAAAAATCATAATAATATGATAAATATAAATTTTATATTTATAAAATCATATTATTCAATTTTAAAAATTTATAGAAAATATTTTAGTTTTGAATTTTTATAATATAAATTGAAATATAATATGAGTACATTTTACAATTTCTATTATTTCAATTGAAAATTTTTATTGGATATTTTTAGTATTATTTTTATTTATTCTGTTTTTAAAGAAAAAAAATTTACCCTCCTGCAACCGCCCGCAACCGCAAACGCTAGCTGGAACCAGCTTTTGATTTTAAGAGGTTCGGAACGGTTTGAAGCGATTTGTAGCGTTTTCTGTGATTGTTTCGAAACGCCAACAACCGCTATGAACCGCAAAAGTTGCGTTTGCGGGTGGCAGCGGAAAAACAAGTCAGCACCTAAGTTTAGTCAAAAAAAGAAAAAAAGACAATTGGCAAAGTTTGAATAAATTGATGATATTGCAGTTGAATCAAGTATAAGTGTTCTTAGCATTCAATGTTATGTTGATTAATTGTGTAAGCAGTATCCTCTTGACGGTGGAACATAACATTCGTCGATGACCTGCAGACAATGATAGATGGCATCAATTCAGATCGTTGGCTTTGACGATGTGGAGAGAATGAGTTTAAACGATCGTTCTATACAACTGACTTTGGAACAGATTGGTCACCAAATGGTTCAATGGAGAAAATATGATTCGAAAGGATTTCCCGGTACTCGTTTATCGCTTGATCACATTTAGAGACTTTTATCAACTGGAGAATGAACACGTACGCAAACTTGTCTTTTAAGCGGTGAATCAATTGAAAGTCAAAATCATTTGTTCTTTGCATGAGATATTTTTCTTTTGTTAAATAAATTAATTTTTAATAGTAATATATAAATTTCTGTCTATAAATATTTTGAAGTTTCTTCTTTAAAATATATTTTAGGTATTTTCCCAAAATACAATCAGCAACTGTATAAAATTTATTGTAGTTTAATATGTAAAATTTAGCAGTTAATATATCAGCAACTGTATTTCAATACATATAAAAGTTCGTAACTAAAACAGAAATTAAATGTAATAATAAGATATAATTCATATATTAATAGAAAACATATATTATGAAGTAACTAAAACCCAAGTAATAAAAATGTGAAAGAAACTATTTATTTTAGAATGGTTTATTATATTTTTTCACTTTAAATCTTTTATATTACATAAATGATAAAAATTTTCATATGTTAACTACTTGATGACTTTGATTTAAAAATTTGACCAACCCATTCAACGACTAAGTTATACAGTACTTGGTCTCTTTAGATTTCAGTTACTATTCCTTGGGAATTTGTTCGGGTTAGTCGTCACTGCTCAAAATGACATATTCTTCGGAAAACTTATGCGGGTAACGTTTAGTCACGTCAACATATCATCAAGTCATGGCAGCCAGGGTCGGTGCTGATTCTTGGTCTTCAACGGCGGCGACTGTAATTTTGTTATAATTCTTCATATTACTATTTGCTTAGCATAAGAAATTGAAATTTATGTCCACTTATTGCTAATTAGTATGCATGTATGTCTTTTCTTGCGTTAATGTCGATCATGCTTGCAGTTAGACCTAGGCAAAAAAAAAAAAACAGAACCAAATAAACAAACTAATATCAAATCCTGAATATTCAAAACTGAAACGGGACTGGAATCTTTAAATACCTGAATGATTCTTATATTTATAAATTCGAAATAACTAAATCGCATCGAACCAAACCGGAATCAGAATCGAAAATCGAACAGATACTCAAATATCTAAAATATAAATAATTTATGCATATAACATAACTAAACATATATTTATAATTTAAACATCTATACAAGTATCTAAAAATATTTTGGAAAAACAAATTATTATAAAGTATATGAACTATTCAAAAATATTCAAATCAGCTGGTTAATCCAGACTAGACAATTTGGATGGAGATGATTTATTCAAAATGTCATAATGTCTATTATACCTCTGATATAGTTTACAAATTACAAACATAACCTAATATTATTTTGTCACTCACGGAAAATTACAAAATCACAAAACGCATTTTCTCACCAAAACTACGAACCAAAAATGTGTGTTTCTCGCCGAAACAAAGAAAAAATATGTTTTCTCGTCAAAACCGCAAAAACGTCTTTTCTCGTCAGACCCGCAAAAACGTATTTTCTCGTTAAAATTTCAAAAATGTGTTTTCTCAGCAAAACACATTTTCTCGCCAAAACCGCAAAAACATATTTTCCCGCCAAAACAAAAAACGCATTTTTATGCCAAAATCGCAAAATGTGTTTTCATGCCAAAACCGCAAAAAACGTGTTTTCTCGTCAGACCGCAAAAACACACTTTCCCATTAAAATTGCAAAAAAATGCGTGTTTCTCACCGAAACGCGTAGGGGTGGGCAAAAAACCTAAACCGAACCGAACCAACCCAATTGAAGTTAAACCGACCCAAACCAAATCGTGCTATTTATATAACTCAACTGGTTCATTTTTTACTCAACCCGAATGATTTGGTTTGGTTTGGATTTAAACCGAACCAAACCGATAATCCAATACAGTTTTACCTATAATGTATATATATATATACCGTAAATTTTAGTTAAAGTTTTGTTTTCCATTTTTTAACTTCTATATATTTAAAAAAATCCAAATATGATTCAAATAATACTATTATATATATATATATATACATTATTCTCTAATCTTAATATCTAAAGATTGTATTCAAAACAAAACCTAAAAACTATAAGTATCTAAATCGTAGCAAAGTTATTATTTGATATTTTTAGTTTTTGGAAACAATATCTTTTGACTTTTAGTAATAGATTTTTTTAGTTAACAAAGTTTATATTCTCACTTTATCTTTTATTGTTCGCATATCCAAACTACACCGAACCAAACTAAACCATAATAAAGTAAACCGAACTAAATCAAAATCAAACGAAACTAAATCTAAACCAAACCAAACTAAATCGAACAAACTAAACCCAAACATAGGCCTCGGTTTGCGGGTCAACCCGCGACCCGCGGATCGACTTATTTTTTCGGGTTCAAAAATTTGATCTGCATGACCCGCGAATAAGAAAAATAAGACCCGCACCCGCCCCGCTCATTTAAGCGGGTCACCCGCGGGACCCGCGGATAATATTAAAAATAATAAAAATAATAATTTTATATTTTTTATTAATATTTTTTAAAAATATTAAAAATAATATATTTTTATTGATATTTTTTAAAAAAGTATTTAAAAAATAATATAATTAAATTAAAATTTTATATATATTCGTAATTTTAAATATTTTTTATAAAAAAAAATCATATTTAAAAAAATCATATTTAAAAAATTCATATTTTTTATATAAAAATCATATTTTTTACAAAAAAATCATATTTTTCCAAATTTTTTTTTATTTTGCGGGTTGACGGGTATCCGCAGTTTAAATTCGATCGACCCGTACCCGCCCCGCATAAAATATGCTTGACCCGCACCCTCACCCGCCCCGCAAATTTTTCAAATCTGTTGACCCCCATCCGCCCGCAGCGGGTCAAACTGGGCGGGACCCGCGGGTAAAGAATCAAATTCCCAGCTCTACTCAAACAAAAGCTACTTTGATTTTAATTGGGTTGAATTTTATAAAACTCAAATTAACCAGACCAAACCGAACCCGAAAATAAACCGATATGCCCACCCCTAAAAACGCGTTTTCCCGCCATGCTTTCTCATCAGACCCGCAAAAATGCGTTTTCCCTGTCAAAACACATTTTCTCGCCAAAACCATCAAACCGTATTTTTCCGCCAACACCGCAAAAATACGTTTTCCGTCAAAATCGCAAAAATGCAGTTTTCCGCCATAACCAAAAAGCGTGTTTTCCCGCCAAAACGGCAAAATACGTTTTCCCGCCAAAACCAAAAATACGGTTTTCCTCCGAAACCAAAACAATGTGTTTTCCCGCCAAAAAGTATTTACCCTCAAAACCGCAAAAAATACATTTTCCCGTCAAAAACGCAAGAACGCATTTTTCCACGAAAAACGTAAATTCCACCAAAATCGAAAAAACGCACTCTCTCCTCCCCCCCCCAAAACGTATTTCCAGTCAAAGCCGCAAAAAGGCATTTCCCGTCAAAATGCAAAAATGCATTTCCCGCCAAAAATGCAAAAACATGTTTCCGTCAAAAATTAAAAAAGGTCTTCCCGCCAAATCAAAAAACACATTTTCCAGCCAAAACCTGAAAATCTCGTTCCCGGAAAAATTAATAAAAAAATCTTGTTTCTCACAAAATTTGAAAACCTCATTTTTACGCCAAAACCTAAAAATCTCATTTCCCGCAAAAACCAAAAATCTTATTCTTCCACCAAAAAGTGGCAACTTTTTTCCCCGCCAAAACCGGAAAATCTAATTTTCCTGCCAAAACCGGAAATCTTGTTTTCCTTCAAAAAACGGAAAATTCATTTTTGTACCAAAATTAAATATTTGTTTTCTGCTAAAACCATTACAGTTTCGACCCACGTGTGCAGCACACGCGCCCCGCATGTGTGAAAAAACGTACAAAACTAATAAATAACTGACGCCATTTAAAAAAAACGAAGCCCTCACACACACACACACACACACACACACACACACACACACACACACACACACCTAATTGATTGATTCCCTTCCCTCGTAACCAGTATTTTGAAAACCGGATCGGACCGGCCGGTCGAACCGGTCCGACCGTGACTCGCTGAAGAAGCCGAGTCCGGTTCGGTTTAAAACTCGGATTTGATAAAAACCAGTAAAACCGGCTGAAACCCGGTAAAACCGGTGATCCGGTTTAATTTATTAAAACCCGGTTCTCAAAAATTAACATATAGTTAAGTGTTTTTAATTATTACTAGCTAAAATTTAATATTTTATAATTAGTGTTCAACTATCACTATTTAATTGATTTTTTTTTATTTTTCTAAGAAAAAAATGTGAAAAATATATTTTTGACTCTCATATATTATTTTATTTTACCATATTCTTAAAATTTGAAATGTTAGTTGTAAAAATAAATAAGTATGATTGTTTTAGCTGTAAATCATTTGTTTTTTTTTTAATTTTTAATTTACATAGTAATCAGATTTATATTTGTTGTTTATTTTGAGTTAATAAAAAAAAAGAGAAAGTATTATATGTAGAAGTAAAGTTTATATAGTATAAATATATAATCATATACATTTTTATATAAATAAAAAACCCGATTCGACCGGTTGAACCGGTCTAACCAGTCAACCAGTAACTTCATCGAATCGGTGTCCGGTCCGGTTTTCAAAACATTGCTCGTAACCAGTGTTTTTAAAACCGGACCGGCGAGCGAACCGGAAATATTTTGGGTCACGGGTCATTGTGGTTCGACCTGGTTCGACCGGGGTCGATTAGATTAAACTGAATTTATTATTTTATAAATATTATATTTTTTTTTTCAAAAAATAGTCATAATGTTTAGAAAACTTTCAAAAATAACAAATTGAAATGTGATAAAAAAAAAAAATTAATAGTTCAAATCTAAAGTCAATAGGAAAAAAAACATTTAAAGTTTATTCTCTAAATCTTTGTCCTTCTAAATCTTCATCACCTATAAAAATTATATACACATTAGTTACAAAACTCTATTTTGGTTGCAATTTGTGACAAACAAAATAGTATATATGTTAAAAAGGGAGAAAAAATAATTATTTTATTAACAAAATTTTGATTTTTATACGAACCAGGGTTTCGTCGGTTCGTTGGGTCACTCGGTTCCCGGGTTTTTAGCGGTTCAACATGGGTTTTTAACCGGTTCAACTTTAGTTGGGTTTTGACATTAAACCAACCCGGATAGGTGTCCGGTTCACGGTTGAACCCGGTCCGACCGCCGGTCCGGTCCGGGTTTAACAACACTGCTCGTAACTTAAGCACATTGTTTGGGATATATATTCAAATTTGAAAAAAAAAAACAAAGAAAGGAAGACTCAGACCCACCACCTCTCTCTCTCGCTTTCGAAAATCTCTGTAGGATCCTCCATCGCTGTTCCTTTTTGAATTGCCACCAACAAAAAAAATTCAAATTATAATATGATATCAACACCCCCGCTTCATAATTGAAAGAAAGCCATCTACATAGATTCATCAGTCTCTATCTATGGGTTGTCTCTTCCCTTGCTTCCGTGCCAGAACCACCCAATCTACTAACAGCGGAGGTGGCGATTCAGTTTCTCAAGTAATTCTCTTGCTTCCTTGTAACTTACACTACTTAGAAGTGGAATTGTGTTGCTCGTGGTGTGATCTTGTTAGGCTGCTTGAGCTAGATTTTTGTTTTGGTATATTGTAACTGTTCTTGACCACGATTATATGGAGATCCTTTTTTATTAATTTCCTCATGATTTCAGAGAGGTCATGATGACTCAAAGAAGAACCGTTTGTCAGATTTGTTTCTCTCTGAAGGTGAGAGTACGTAGTAGATCTATTCTTTTTGATCATGTTTATATTTGTTTTAGGTTCTTAAGAAGTTTCTTACTTTTTGAACTAGAGAAAGCAGCTCCTTCTCCTTGTATTCATATGGACAAAGATCTCAACGATGAGGTTAGTCTTCTATCTATATGCAGTTCCAATCACTATTTAGCTCCCATGTTTTTTTTTCTATCACCATCAATCATCTGTTCACTTGCTATGTGATACTTGATGTAACTTGGTTGAGACTGTTCATTCATGGTTTCTCTGTTTTTAATGTCTTTGTGTGTTTCCTGAGAGTTTAGGCACCTTCCTGTCTATTTTTGATTGCTATGTGAGAGAGTTAAAGCTCTTTGCTTATGGAGTGACCAATTTTTTCTTTTTCTTTTTTGTTATTGAGGTGATCTAGAGTTTTGTTTCTATCAGGACATCCTTGTACTTTTCACAGCCTTTGGCTTTGTTTTCCTTTTTATTTTATTCTCTACTTTGTTGTGCTCACTTCTAGATTGAATATAGCTTATGTATCAATTGCCTACTTTCATTAGTATGCTTTAATCTTTACTTGGGACACTAGAAGCAATTTCTTGTGTCTTACTCTCCTGAAGTTAGAATATCTTGATACACCTTGGCGAGAATCCCTTTTTTTTTTTGTTTGCATAATCAAAAGCATTTGAATCCTGGTTCTTTCAGAAATGAGAACCTAACTTTCTCCGAGTTGCTTGTGGAGTTACAGGCTCAGTTTCTTAAAGCTGGCTGCACAACACCAGCCACACCGGTTAAAACTAGTAAAGCATCTGAAAACCTGGAAACTCCTCAACGTGGAAAACAATTTACATCCTCCCAGTTTGATTCTTGGATCTCCAGTAACTCTGATGCAGTGTTTCACTTGGATGAGAAAACACCTGGAGAGGAGATCTCAGAGCAAACTCCTAGCAGGTGAAGTGCTAGATGCTACTTACTGCATATGTATCCTAACATGGATCTTGAATTTTTACTCTTCTTATTATTTTCTCAATATCAGTTGCATAACGGATTCCCAAAACAGTGCAAAGATCTCCACTGGAAATAGTGGTGCCGGTGAAGAAAGCCAAGGAAGCATTGGCACTGCGTTCAAGGATGGGGTGGATAGAACCAGCAAGGTGCCACTCACAGCTGGAAACAACATGGGAAAGATAAAGTCAGTGCGGTTTGAATGTGATTTTGATCAGTCTTACACTTTTAGTTCTTCCAAGAACACCACTTCATTGAAGCTATCTGATGAGGTTCAAACTCATGGAACCATCTTTCCTGAAAAATACCGAATCAACAATAAAGGAGGGATCTAGAGTGCAGGCTTGCACAGTGAAGACAGAAACTGAATCTCCGTTATCAGCAGTACATTGTGTGGGAAAGTTGGAAGACAGCTCAGCTAGTGTTTCTCCTGGGGTGAAGCAGAGTGAAGAGAAGAGTATCAATAACATGGCAGCTTCATCGACCATTACCTACAGGGACAGGCCTATTATCGGAATGGTTGCAGCTCACTGGAACGAGAAAGAGCAATCTCAAATCTCACCCAAATGGTGGGATGGTAATGGGATACCAAACTCTACAAACAAGTACAAAGAGGTACAAATCTCCCGTCTAATCTCTAGCCTTCTTCACATTCTAAACTCATTTACTATACACATGGTGAGTTTACTTCTGTTGTTGCAGGACCAGAAGGTGAGTTGGCACGCAACACCTTTCGAGGAGAGATTGGAGAAAGCACTTTCAGAAGAAGGTGGCCAAGGTTTAATCCCTCCAAGGTATACTCTTCTCATTCCCTTACCAGTATGACTAATATAAACAAAGATGATGCCTAAACCTGTTGTTATGCAGAAAACTTGAAGTAATGGAAGAGGCTGAAAGGGACACAGCAATGTCACAGCTGCATCATTCAGCACAATCCACGTCAATCGTTTCCTTTTGAACATTGTGTAGTGTACTAGTGTCTATATTGGCTTTCTCGTATAGAAGGGCTATCATGACTCATGAGCTACATGATACATAGAAGAATCTATAAAGCACGGTGGTGGTTTATGATTTCGTATTGGCTTTCTATTATCTCACATGATAATAGATGCAGTGTCATTTTTTCTGCAAGTTTTGAGTGATTTGGTTGTCAAGTGTTTGGTATTTTAGATTATTATATTGTTCATTATTTACATGTTCCGTCTACTACTTTTGATCCATACTTTAGGGTGATTATGTTCATAGGGAAGTTCTTTGATTGAGAAGAAACATTTTATTATTCAGATCCTGAAATGAAGCAAAGGAGAGGCCCCATCAAGTCCTATCTAGTCAAGTAGTGTCTTGCCATTTCGGTTGTGGTAGTTTTCTCTCTACTTGGCAGAGTTTTGTGACAGCTCTTTAATGGGTCCATAAACTTGCTCATTTGGTATGGTGAGCGAACCCTGTGGTCCACACAAACTTACACTACAGGAAATATGAGTATCAATAGCAGAATATGATAGCGTTTTTTGTTATTGTGCTATGGTTGATATACCTCTTACTTTTAGATAGCGTTTGTGAAAGTTCAAACGCTATGTTTGGTTTGTCCGATTTTAAATCTGTATAATTGTGTCCAAATAGCTACAACATTTAACTACATTATATCTTTAGTAAAATTGAAGCAAATATAGCTATGGATTTTGTTACAAATGCTTGATTCAAATATATAAATGAACAAAGATTTATTATTCATACAAAAATATGACTATCTAAAAGCTCCTGAAACATTATCTTATTATAAGAAATCTGATCTTATCATACATAACAAAAATTTTGATTTTAAACATCTAGTACACACAAGAAGCTAAACAAATATGTGAAAACTAAAAACATAACAAAAATTGAAGCTGTGGCAAGAAGACATCAAACTCGTTTGTTTGTTTGATGGTTTTCATAGAGTCGGATGTAGCTGCCACCTCAGTTGGTTGTGTTTGTGCTTGGGGATGCGTTGATTTTATATGGTTTCTCAGCTTCTGGTACAGGTGATACTGTGACACCTTTAGCTTCACGTGAAAGGGACAGTTGCTTGCTCATCTTGTTGACAGCTCCTGTCATATTGATCAAATCTCACTCCAACTATCCTGAAAAGTAAAACTAATGGCTGGTGGATTGATGGATCATAATTTTCTATGTGCGTTGTTCCAAGTCCAAACACAAACATACCATCGCTTGTCAATGAGCATCTATCACAACAAAAGAACCTTTAGTGAAACATTTCCCAAAACCATTTCACACAAACCAGCAAACCAGTGATAAGAAACAATCCTAATCGAGGACTAGTAAAGAACAATCATTTGTCCCCAAACCAAAACCCTAATCCTGCTCTGAACCAAATTGAAACCGTAAGCTAAAAAGCCCCAAATCGAAACTCTAATCGTATACTGACCCAGATCAAAACCCTAATCTGAAACAAGTCATAAAAGAAGAAGAAGAACCAGCAGAGGAGATTTAATTCGGGTGGTCGTAGCCGACGACGATTCGAGAGTGGTCCGGTGGAACCCATGAGGATTCTAGTCAGAGGAGAGAACGTGAAGGAGAGTCGGAGTTGACTCGTTGGTGTCAAGAGAGAACGGATATTCCGAGAGAGAGAGAGAGAGAGAGAGAGAGTTCAATTTTTTTTTCTAAAGGGATAGAATTTAGAGTTTGTGGGATGTTTCGTACATTAATGATGAATTTGGAGCAAAATAAATTAGAGCCAAAACCCAAAATATTATTGGAGCCAAATATTATGGAGGGAAATATAATTGGAACCAAATATTATTCTACTGTAATCCCTAAACTATAAATTTTCACATTTTAAAGTGTAATCCTTTAACTCTTAAGATATACTATAGTTTGGATTTAAATTTAGAATTTGAATATAAGTTTAGTGAACAGATTTATTGCTTAGAGAATAAAATTAGAGATTTAGGGTATATGGTATGGAATATAGGGTTTGGGTTTAAGAATAAGATTTATATATGTATCAATTTATTTTAATTTTATCTATCTAGGTTATATATATTGTTAGAAAAATTTAATATGCAGTAGTGTTCTGACTTCTAATCTTTTAAAACTTGAGCTTAATATATCATACCCTAAACTATACACTTAGATATATCATAGACTAAATTAATAATACACTCTAAAGATATATACCCATATATTTTAATTTATATTTTAATTATAACAAAATTTGTATTTTAATTTATATGTTTGAGTGTAAAATTAAAAGATAAAAGTGATAATTAGAGTTTTGATATGTAATATATATAATATATAAATATATAATAGGTTATATATTGGTGTATCTCAAACCCTAAACTCCAAACCTAAAATCATACCTCTAACTCTAAACCTCAAAACTTAACCCCAGATCCTTCAAACCCTAAACCCCAAACCTTAGTATATACCTAAAATATATAGAACATTTTAAAAATCTATAGCTATATAGGTCATAACTTTCAAATACAAAACTATAAATCTAATAGCATAAACCACATACCTTTAACACCAAACCCTATACCATAAATACTAATCTTCACATTCTAATAATCTAATCCCAAACGTATTCTCAATATATATATATATATATATATATATATCATACCCCAAACTATACACTTATATACCATACCCTAAACTATACACTAGTATATGTATTTTTTTGTCACACACACTTATATATGTCATACCCTAAATTAATCATACACTCTAAACTCTAACCAAAAAAATTAAATTCTAATCTTTTATTATTTTAAAATTTTTAATTTCAAATCTTAAGTCCAATACCCTAACTCTAAACTCTAAATGTATATCTTAAAATTGGTATTTTAAAACATAACTCCAAATTTTAGATTTAAATTCTAAAATTAGTTTTTTCAAACTTTAACTTAAAATCACAATCTTTAAACAATAAGTCTATTTTCATTAACCTTAATTTCAATTTTCTACAAATATTTTGTGACTTTCTGTATTAAAAAGAAAACAAAATAATAAAAAAATCTGATTGGTCAAAAACTGACCACTAAGGTGCAAGTGCGAGGATCACACTTTCTTTTAACCACAGCCAATAGATTAAACTAAATCCAATGGCCAATAATGAACAAACTTAAAATGTGTTTCTTCTAAAAACCAAATCGACATTGTGTTCTCTATCCTTTTTCGATCTTCTTCATCCTTACACAACCACCATCACTATAACCTCTGACGCCGCCATCTCGCCGTCAATGAAGCTATCTCAACCACCATAAGCTCAGCCGCTGCCACCATCATCTTCATCTCGATCTCCTTGTTCTCTACTAAACCTCACCACCAGACTTTGCCTTCGTGTCCACCACAGCTCGTCGTCGTTACAACCACAGCTCCGTCGTCACCACCATAGCTTCGTCCAGAGGCTACGATGAAGAAATCATTTCACCTCTTCACCACAACGACAGGTAAACTCACTTCCTTTATCTGTTATCTCTGTCTTTTCATCTTCCTATATACTTGTAATCGAATTTTTGTTTTGTTTACAGATCTAAGAAGGAACAGGGAAGGAGAAGAAGTTGTGTTACAGAGCAGCGTATCCGCTTTAAGGAGATATCTTTCCGGAGTCGGAACGAGCCGGAGTCGGAACGAGGGAGTGGAGTCGGACCTGTGTTGGATTCTGTAGGAGAGATGTTGACACGGGAAGGAGAATTGGTGGAGGAGTTTGTGATGCTGGATAATGGAAGCGTGTTTGAAAGCGTTGACGGTGGAGGATCCAGTAAAGGTGGCGGCGAGGTGGAGCTCTGCGAAGATTAGGGATATTAGGTTTTTTTTTTGGTTTACAATTAAACCAAATTTGTTTTTTTTAATGTTTTTTTGTTTAATGTGTAAACTGATTTAATTGTAAACTGATTATTATTAATGAATAGATTTTAAATTTATTTTCTAAATTGATTTTTGATCTAATTTGAATCATTTATTTTAAATTAATTAGTTTTTAATCAATTAATTAATTTTAAATCAATTAATTTATTTAATTATAATATTATAATATTATAAATATTAATTATTGCATTCAAACTAACGCTATTGTTATAAACTTAATAATAGCACAACCGAAAACCGCTATTAAAAGGGTCGGACCTATTATAACGGGCGATGTCAGAGCGTCCAAGGAAGCGCTATTAAAAATGAATCATAGCGCTTTTCGTCCGCTATTACTACCCATATTTCCTGTAGTGTTATCATTTGTTATAAGCTGCAAGAAGCATCTTACATTGAGATTTGTCCGAATATGGATTGATTGGTTCTTGGACTCCTCCAATGTGATCTTGTAAAAGAACAGTCATAAAAGAGATAAATGTGTGTGAACTGATGTCAAAGGTTCGATCAGGCTCTGGACAAGGTTCATAGTAATGACTAATGAGAAAGCAACGGTAAACTCTTTGCACAGTCGAGTTCTTTGAGGTTCTGAGCTTGTAAATAGTTTCACTTTCTATGCTCAACTTTTTGGTTGATATCTATGTCATATAATGTCTAGCCCATGTGATATATCGTTCTTGAACGTATCTAGTGCTTCAATGCTTGTCCTAAGAAATGTTACCTTGTACCATCCAACGACAAAAAAGAAAGAAAGTAGAGGTCCATCTTAGAAGTTAGAATATATACAATACGTGTACATACATATTTTTTCCTTACTACAGTAGTATTATGATTATTATTTTTTTTTTCAGAAAATTCTATAAATATACTCCAACTAAATTTTGTTAAATTTTTAATACTTAAATTTTTATCCTGCAATTTAATACTTCAACTAATTATTTTATTGATTTTAAAAGATTAACTTTAAAAACTTTGCTCACTTTAGTACTCAAACTATGCTCATTTTAATCAAATATAAGTTTTTAAAAAAATTAGAAAATTTACAAGTTCAAAAAAAATCTTAAAATTTTTATTTTTATTTTAAATTTTAGAAATAAAAGAAACTAAATTTTGGATAACCTCGAAATTTTTAGTTTTAGTTTCTCTATCAAATTTAAAAATGAGTGAATCGTATGGATATTAAATTTTTAGTTTTTATTTTTTTCGTCAACAAAATTTTAGTTTCTTTTTAATTCATAAACTTGAGACAACACCTTCCAGAAGAACCAATTGGGACATGTGGTTCACTGGTTCAATAAAACCGCTGAGCTCATTCTCTCACGTTTTATTTTGGCTCCACCTACCTACTTTAAAGTTTAAACCACCCATCCCTGTTTCCTCCTCTCTGTCTTTCGTCTTTGGTATTCTTTTGTCTTTAAACACAAATCAGGCATTATCAACTAGTTGTTTTTTCTTAACTAGGTTTTGTTTACTACCAACCAAATTTATTCAACTGTTGTATAGGTTTAACCTTTAACGTGAATAAAACTGCAAATAGTTTTTCTTCTATTTCAAAACTATGTAGTATATATGATGAATATAATTCCAATGGATCCACATTGTTCGACTTTCTTGAACATATATTTAATTTAATGTATGAGATAGAAATAACAAAAAGATTAGTTGTCTAAACAGGATTTTAACATTACTCCGCCTTATATCAGTTACAACTTACATCCATGGTACGAGGATGGAGTTTACAAAAATAATAATTAAAATGCTAGTTAAATGTTAAAGTGATGGATGAGTTTTTCAATCTTATATACCATTCAGTAAATTTTTTTAATGGAAACTTTTACTTAACGGATAGATGTCTAAGGTTTTGAGAACCCAATCCATCAATTTAATCTTAAATTAACATCTAATATTTTTTGAAAACTTCATCTTCACATACTATGGACGGGATGACGGTGCTCTTACATAACGGTTTTATAGAACCCACAAATGGGTTAGGCTGACATGAAGGATATTGACATCTGGGCAAAAATCAAATTTGTGGATATAGAATATCTAAGTCATTACTTAAAAACTGCACAAAAAAAAAGAAAATGCTGAAATTATAAATAATCAAGAAAATACATAGAAAAACTAAAAGTAATATTAGTGACAAAAATAGTAATCAAGTGTAGTTTCTTAATAATTACTTTTTTTTTAACAGGGATGTTCCGCAACCCGTAGATCCGTAAACACTTCTGTAGCTTTCCACAACCCATAGGCTCGTAGTCACTTCCGTAGCTTTCCGCAATTCTTAGGCCCGTAGCCACCCCTAACCCGAAACCAGCCGTTACTAATACCCATTACCCAAGGACCCAGCACCAACGCCGCGTTTAAATTTAAACTTGGGGAGGGAGTAAAGCATTTCGTGACCATAAGGGGTATTCGAACCTTAGTCCTTATCGACGTTGGAACTGCCTCAAGACCACTAACCCACCACCTTGTGGTTTCTTCTTAATAATTACTTCATGCATCGTAACAATCTTTTAGTTTTAGTTTCTTTAGCAAAAAAAAAAAACAATCTTTTAGTTTTTTTTTATCAACTTACCTTATTTATTCAAATAAAATAGCATTACAGAAGCACGTAGTGTAGATAGAAAATACCAGTTGACAAAAAAAAAAGATGGAAAATACGAAATTACAAATTTTCAGTATATTTTGTGGTGAAAATAGCTTATTTTGATTTTTCAATTTATTTTTATTCTTTTTCCACCAAGAAAACAACGGGAACGCCACGTTTCGCTACTCGCGATATACCCGTCTCGCCTCCTCTCTTTCTATAAAAAGGCGACGTGACACTATGAAATTCATCACTTAAACAAGCCAACTGTGACCGCAAGCAACGAGAGAGAAAGAAAAATGGTGCTAAAGGTGTACGGACCTCACTTTGCCTCACCGAAGCGAGCTCTGGTAACGCTCATCGAGAAGGGCGTTGCCTTTGAGACCGTCCCCGTCGATCTCATGAAAGGAGAACACAAGCAGCCTGCTTATCTCGCCTTACAGGTTTCCTTCCTCGATCTCCCTCTGTTTCTTTTCTTCTCTCCTTTCAAGATTCTGATCATCTTTTGTTTCTTCCCATGCAGCCTTTCGGTACCGTCCCTGCTGTTGTCGACGGAGACTACAAAATCTTCGGTACGACTTCAACATATCTCAATGTTCTTACTTATCAAACATAGTTATGTTCTTTTCTTGTTGTTCTTGTATGTATTTATGAAAATATTTTTTTTTCAAATTTGGACAGAGTCACGTGCCGTCATGAGGTACGTTGCTGAGAAGTACAGGTCACAAGGACCTGACCTTTTGGGGAAAACCGTGGAAGAAAGAGGACAAGTCGAGCAATGGCTTGACGTGGAGGCAACGACTTACCACCCACCGCTACTGAACCTGACACTTCACATAATGTTCGCGTCGGTCATGGGATTCCCATCTGATGAGAAGCTGATCAAGGAGAGCGAAGAAAAACTCTCGGCTGTTCTCGATGTGTACGAGGCACATCTCTCAAAGAGCAAGTACTTGGCCGGTGACTTTGTGAGTTTGGCTGACTTGGCTCACCTCCCGTTCACTGATTACTTGGTCGGTCCGATCGGGAAGGCTTACATGATCAAAGATAGGAAGCACGTGAGCGCGTGGTGGAACGAGATCAGCAGCCGTCCTGCGTGGAAGCAGACTCTTGAGAAGTATTCATTCCCGGCTTAAGGACAATGATGTTCTTGTTGTTGTTGTTGTCTTTTGTATGCGTTTATATGAGGTTTTAATAACTGTATGTCTCCTCTTATGTTATGTTACCTCTCTGTTCTGTTTCCTTTTGTAACTCCAACTCTTTTGTGTGGTTTCAGTGAGGCTTTTAATTAGAGGAACTTAATTATCACACTTTCATTAAGGATCATTATAAAGGTTTGCAAAATGTTGAAGGAATAGTATAACAGCATTCCTAGGCTCCTAGCTAGTATATCTGTAATGTTGAAGGTTAAGATTGGAAGTATCCGTACTGAGAATACTGTCAATGATGGCATTATCTCTTTCAACTTCTACCACACGGTAGACCAGTAAGATTGCATAGCTGATGGTAGCACAGAGCATTAGTTACACTTCTTATGGAGTGTGATGTCCCTCAAATCTTTTGATTACAAAAATCCATATCATAGATTGTTGTCGTTGTCACCTTGATGATGTAATGCAGTCATAATTACGTTTCAGCTAACTACTTGAACATCTCTTCCAGAGAATTTACTTTGCACTCTCCCGTTGTTCTGTACATTTTATTTCTTACTAGAAGTCACTCATAAACATTTACCTGTAGAGTGTAGTTAAAAAAAAAAAGAAAGAACATTTTACTTATATGTAAATGCAACCGTTTGGAACATTGCATAAGCATCTTGTACCGGTTTGAGTCGTCTGAGTTTTGAATAGTAGGCCACTTACATTGCCCCACACGTGCTTGAAACTTAGACGTTCGAGCAGTCAAAGTATGTTTAATTGGTCCATTAAACTAGTCTTTTCCCTCTTGCAATGGATTAAACCAGTGACCTTGAGACCTTTGTCCTTAATCATTGATCTTGTTTTTGATTCATTAAGATTTATTGGTATTTGAGTCCATCGAACGATACATAAACGTAAAAGTATAAACTCTATTATGAAGATGCTTTGATCCCTAACTTTTGTCTGATACATCTAATAATTTTGTTTATACAAATAATGTATGCCAGAATATTAATAACAAAATAATATTGGACTCATTTCATCACGTTTTGTTGATACTTTCTTGACCCTAGTCCTACCAACCTAATCTTAACCTGCCAATTTTCTTTTACTGAATTTTATCAACCTGCCAACTTCGGTTCTCCTTTTCTGTACTGTCTGATTATACGAACTTCATTTATTTTTATAACTAATTATACGAACTTTATTTAAATCATAAAAATATAATTACTTTAACTTATTTAATCTCAGATAATTATTTCCTCCAGTATGGTTCTAAAACGAATCATTATCGCATCTTATTAGAATAAACTGGGATTATACTCAGGGCCGGCCCAGAGGGGAAGCCACCCAAGCAATCGATTGGGGCATCCGATTTAAAAGAGCATATTTCAAATTTTTTCTTATTAATGTTTATAAATAAAAAATTGATAAAAAATTTTTGCTTAATATAATACTAATATTGTAGTTATAATAATTTGAAATCATAATATTTAAACTTGAAAACTTCAAAATGATATGCATTAAGAAATAATAGATGGTAATATGTTTATAAGACTAATTTTTTTATGAGAATCAATATAAAAAATTACAAAGCCTAATAAAGTTTTTTTTTTGTTAAAAGATGGAAGATTTTTATCAAACACATCAATTGTTTAATGTGTATTCCTAACTATTCTAATATCGATTGTCATAGCTAAAACTGAGGTTAAAACTGATATATATTTATTTGTGATTTACTATGTTACACATGATGTTAAATAGATTAATTAAGACTGATGTGATTAAAGATTTATTAAATTACTAAATGATTTTACAAGAAAAATTTCATTATATTTTTAGTTTGTTTACTATTTTTTAATAAAAAAATTGATGTGATTTGATTGTTTTATGAAAGCTTAGTAATTTTTATATTAATGTTTGTAATTTTGGATAAAACATTGAAGGGCATAATTTAAAAATTAGATTAGGGCAGTGTAAAATGTTAGACCGGTACTGATTATACTCATGCTCCCCACCAGTCTTAAATATAATAAACAAGTGGTCCTTCTGCATTATGAGTTCCATAATTCCACTGAAATAAAGTAAAGAACATTAAAGACAAAAAATAAAGACAATTTTATTCAAAATTATGATGGGACGTATTGGAAGTTTCCTATTGAAAAGTCAAAAACGACGTGTGACTCAGAGCCGCCTGCCCCGCCACCGACGAGTTTTTAATACTAAACAAGTGTAATACACTAATCCTAAGAGCATCATTAACGCAGTAGCTTAGGGGGGTGCTTAGTGATTTTCGAATTAAAAAGAAAAAGAAAATAATGTATTAAACTAAGCCACGGTGCTTAGAGCATGATTATTGCATGATTATTACAAAGATTCTTAGCAAAAATCTTTAATACATATATATGTATATATATGTATATGTATATATTATATATATGTATGTAATTGTTTGTTAAAGATTTTACGGAAACCGAAACCAAAAGTTTCTTAATTAAGGAATTTTCGGTTTCGGTTTCCGTAAAGTTCTTAGCAAACAATTACATACGCATATATAATATATATATATACATATATATATATATATGTGTATTAAGAACTTTTGATAAGAATCTTTGCAATAATCATGCTCTTAATTAAGCGGTGGAATAGCAGATGCTTAGAGAACACGTGTCGTGTCGAGCACACGCGTTGAAAAAAAAGTCGGAAGTCTCTTCGTCTCTTCCTCTCTTCCTTTCTACCGGCTCTGTCTCTCCAATGATCGGACCTCCGTTTGGATCTCTGTTCCAAGTCGAAACAGAGAAAAGGCACCTAGCTAGCAGACTGTTGACCCTTCTCGGTGTTCCTCACATCGCCACTGGAGATCTCGTCCACGAGGAGCTTGCTTCGTTGGGCCCTTTCTCCCGACAGGTTTAGTCACTTTTGTCTTTCCTTTTCAATATATGTGTTCAACTCTTCAATGTTCTGTTTATGGATTCAATCAATCTGAAAGTTAAGTTCTTTTAGCAAATTTGGTTTCTTTTCTTAACGTTGACAACAGTTCTCATGAACTAGAATCAGCGGCTCTCTCTTCTTGCTTACCAATGAAACATAAGCTATGTTTTTGTTGTTATTTGTAATCTTTTATGAGATGTAGAGTCTCTTGTAATGGTTCTGAGCTCGTTGTTTGTTACTTGATGCAGCTATCAGAGATTGTAAACCAAGGAAAGCTTGTCTCGGATGAGATCATAGTAAACCTATTATCAAAGAGACTTGAGGCTGGTGAAGCCAAAGGTGAATCAGGTTTCATTCTTTATGGCTTTCCTCGAACCATGAGACAAGCTGTAAGTAGTAAACTCAGTGGCTTCACACGTATTAATCAATTTTGATGATTAATTAATGTTTAATGCTGTCTTTTTGCTTCAGGAAATGCTGGGAGATGTAACTGACATCAGCCTAGTTGTGAATTTGAAGCTACCTGAGGAAGTTTTGGTTGACAAATGCCTTGGGAGGAGAATGCAGCAAAGGTTTCAACGTCGCGCACATTAACCTAAAGGGTGAGAATGGGAAGCCTGCAATCAGCATACTGAAGAGGTTGTGAAAGCTAGGCTTCGTATATACAACGAAACCGTAAGATCCTTCTCTAACTAGTAGATTAACTTTCACTTGATGATACAAGTGATGCTTAGTATTATTTGTTTGTTTTTTTTTAATGCAGAGCCAGCCTCTTGAAGAGTTGGTCTTGTTCAAGCCGTTCTTGTTGCTTGGTCTTGTTCATGATCAACAAGGTATCCACTTCTTATTTTAATGTTTTGTGACTTAAAATACTTCTACTCTCTATGATATGTCTCTTGTCATGATTACGATGGTCTTACTTGTATTCTTGTTGAGTGTGCTTAAGATGTTGTGTCTCAATGTTTAATTTTTTTCAAAGATCTCTAGATAAGATATTTGCATTGGAGGACAACAATTTAGAGGTTTCTTAGATTAAGTGCTTAGCATTCATTTATTACTAAAAAATTGATTAAGCATCCCTAATAGAGTGCTAGGGTTAATGATGCTCTAAACAAGTCACACTTGTTTTTTCTTTAACAACTTTAAACAAGTGCGACTGCGTTTACAATACGACTGCAAACGCAGCTAAGCGGTTTCCCTATAAGATCACGTCGTGCGAGAGCGATATTTAGAACTGATATAGGGAAGAAAGAAGAAGAAATTAAGGATGGTGTTGACAATCTATGCGCCTTTATTCGCATCTTCCAAGAGAGCTGTGGTGACGTTAGTGGAGAAGGGAGTAGAGTTCGAGACTGTCAATGTTGATCTCTTGAAAGGAGAGCAGAGGCAGCCTGAGTATATTGCCATTCAGGTTCATCATCTCTCTCTCTTCTTCAACCATGTTTCTTTTTATGCATTGTTCTTGATACGTTATTCTCTTTTTGATCGATGCAGCCTTTCGGTAAGATCCCTGTGCTCGTCGACGGTGACTACAAAATCTTTGGTACACTTCTTCTCCTTCCTCTCAAGATTCTTGACATCATTCTCTTATATTTACTGCGATCAACACATGAGTGAAATGAAATGAGTTCTTGAATTATGAGATGAGTTCTTGAAATATGAAATGAATTTCTAGAGTTATGAATTATACACATCGTAAAAGATATATATTACTGGAGTTTGACTTGACCAAGTTTACAAGAGACTGTGAGATGCGATATGAGATTTGTTTGATTTTAGAGGTTATTAACATTTTAGTATAAACTTTAGTATTTCTATAACTTTCAAATCTATCTATATTAGTTTTTTCTAAATTTGGAGGCCAATATGTATGTTTTATTTGGTTAATACCCATGATCAGATCTAGATCGTAGTATTTGTGATTGGATATTAGGAGAGTAGCTCATGAATATTTGAATAAATGTATTGCTGTGTGAATGTTAAAAAGAGATTTCAATATACTTTGTAGAGTCGCGTGCCATCATGAGGTACATAGCAGAGAAATACAGATCACAAGGACCAGACTTGTTGGGAAAGACAATTGAAGAGAGGGGACAAGTGGAGCAATGGCTTGACGTGGAAGCAACAAGCTACCATCCACCACTACTAGCACTAACGCTGAACATTGTCTTTGCACCACTCATGGGCCTTCCTGCTGATGAGAAAGTTATAAAAGAGAGTGAAGAGAAGCTTGCTGAAGTGCTTGACGTGTACGAAGCACAGCTTTCAAAGAACGAATACTTGGCTGGAGATTTCGTGAGTCTAGCTGATTTGGCTCACCTTCCCTTCACCGAGTACCTTGTGGGTGCTATTGGGAAGGCTTATATGATCAAAGATAGGAAGCATGTGAGCGCGTGGTGGGATAAGATTAGTAACCGTGCTGCGTGGAAGGAAGTTTCTGAGAAATACGCATTGCCGGTTTAGGAAGAAAAAAACAATGAGTCGATGTGGTTTGTTTGTTGTTGTGATGTTGATTTGGGGTTTGTGTGAGGCTTTCTGTACTGTGTGGGTGTCTGGTTTCAGTTTAATGTCTTTTGGTTCTAATAAAAACTCTGTTTTATAAATATCAAAGGTTGTAATAAAAGAATCCTTCCTTTATCAGACAGAAACTTAATGGTTGCTGATACATAGACAAATCTTGAGGTACAAGAAAACTCTTTTTGGTTTGTTGCCTCTCCAAATATTTCAAAAACATAAAAGAGTATATGAATAATGTACCAATTAATCATCAAGGCTGGTGATGAAAAGATTCAGGAGGCAGATCATTGCGTGGAACATTAGATTCAGGAGTTACTACCGTGATATCCAAGCTGTTACTTCTGTCCCGTTCAGATATTTCTCTTACATCAGAAACTCTTGCCTCTGTTTCCTGAATATCATTCCATTCGTTTTCTCCCACTGGAGCCTGAGCGTTTACTACCTCCTGATCTTCATTCATACGGACTACATTCTCTCCCAGCATAGAGGCTGTTCTTGAAATGCTCAAACATGCTTCATCCACATCCTTTTCTGTTTCTTTTGTCATTGGAAGAAGAGATGTTTCGACGTTGGTAGATTCAGTTTTCTCCTCAAACACTTGCCTCTGCAACCCTCGCTTTCTCTTCGGCTCTTACAACAGCTCCTTCAAGTATGACCACACGCTCCCTGGCTTTTGCGAGCTCAGACCGCCACATGTGTGCCTCCTTGAGAGCAGAGTCTCTTTCCTTGACCAATTGATCTTTCTCCTTACTCAGAGCAGATTTCTTCTCTTCTAATTCCTTAAGCTACATGACAATCAAATCAACAAACAACAATACATATACATAAAAGATCTAAAACATGACAAGGCTTTGTTACCTTCAATTCTTGCTGTCTCTCTTAGTCTTTAGATAAGCACTCTAATTCCATACTAATAATTTACAACAACGGCTGCAACAGTACCAAGTGTTGAAGAACCACTTCCGCTTAGAGAAATCAACAGCCTCTTTGTGTGCCATAAGAACTACCTGTGTCGCACTGAATATTCCAAACAAGGCTTAGATGAAATCATCTCTATGAGATTGGTGGTAAGCAAAGAGAAAGATGACTTACTGTAAGGTTGTAACCCAAGCTCTGGCTGCACCGAGAGTCGTCTCTGCACACAGAAAGTAATCTTTCTTCTGTGGTTCACTAATATCTTAAAATTCATGTTGAAGAAAAAAACTCAAAAGTCTACATTAATTTATATCTCCTTTTAGACACTATAAGGTTACAGATACAGCAACCATTATATTTAGGAAGCCCCCTGAAACAAACAGATTTAGTAATACAAATACACACCTAAACAAGGCTGATGATTTTATATAAAAAAAAAACAAAAAGAAAAGAATGTAACTGGAAGTTGACAGGAGAGACAGTGATTGTGCTATTTTCATCAAACAGAATAGTTCCCTTGATAATCGGTTCGTTTCGTCTTGTCCTGAATCATGAAAATAGAGAGAGAGAGAGAGAGAGATAAAAACAAAATATAGTATGCCGCTATAACATAAGCAGTTGATAAGATTACTCACTTGTAAGAACAGCACCTTGCGCACCCACGGTTAATTTCTGTAGCAGCAACCGTGGCCGCCGTGGCCACCATCATAGTGATCAGGTTGCAACTTGCACGGTTTGCACACTTCCGACTTCGCAGTGGCTGTCAACATCATATTAATTCAAAAGATATTACTCAGGGTGCAATTTGCCTCGCAAACATTTTGAACATGAAACTTTTAAAAAAAAAAAATAGTAGGAAAAGAAAAGTAAAATATATTGAGCAGTCGAAGCCCACTGAAACAGATACGGCCCTGTTAGCTCAGGCCCAAACGAAGAAACAAAGCATAAAGGATCCAGTATAATCAGTCTTTTGTTGTCGAACTCTTTTTCAAAAGACATTTTTCTAATCAGAGATAATCTTATTTATGTAAACTTTCAATATAAACTTATATTCATATTGTTGCCGGAAAACTTGTATTTATATTGCAATAATCTTCCTCTAAGAACACCAAATTTTAGGCTTTTAACTTCCAGCAAAATCTGATATCCATTTTGTTGTACTGTCCGATGTCGTGAACGATGCCGTAGATTTCTTTGTCTCGAGCGTCTATGATCTTAATTTCGGGATGGTGAGACACAGAGTATTGGGGCGAGAAAAGGATTGGAAGTATCAAAACAAAAGAGTAGTAGACATGTAAACCGAGACAAGCTATAATTTGGGGTTAATCGAAATTGGAAAGCTGCAAAACGTGAAGTGGTCCTCTTTCTTTATTCCTTTTGCATCAGTTGTCTCATTTGTTTTTGATAACTTCTATTCGTCAACCGTGCATGCTTTCATTTCCCTAATCGAAACGGGTTTGTCCATGAACAAAGCAAATCGCACTTAAAATGCGCTAGCTAGACGAAAGAGATGCACAACATATCAAGAAACTTGATAAGTACTTTTTAAAAGAATTTAAAACGCTACAGAAACTGATTGAAACAACTGAACAACTTTTTACATATATGATCATTTATTTAAATATTTGTGATGCTCTTAACATTCATGTTTGAAAAGAGAGAAGTAGTTTTCCATGTGGTGTTTGATTTATACCTTCCAGAATGAATCATGATGTTTGTTGACAGTAACATATTTCAGTGGCCTTTGAGTGCAACCTGCCATGACTCACTTTCCCTTACAAAAACTCTGACATTCTTCCACAAAACATAAAAGGCCAATAAAATTATACTTTTTGGATGAGAATATAAGCTAAGTAATTTTCTGTTTTAAATATTTAATATTTAATTTTGGCAAAGAGAACACAATATAATGCTTTATAAATAGTGAGCCCCATAAAAAAACAATGAATAAATTTCGATTATTGGATTTTATTGGTAAGACATCATTGTCAATATCTAACTAATTAAGAATGCCTAAGTACATTTACTAAACTTATATCACTATAGTCAATCTTTGACTTATTCTTTCGAAAATCAGCTCGCTTTGAATTCTAAATCAAATCAGTAAATTTAACAACAATTGAGTAACTTTATTGCCCATTCCTCCACTTGCTTTTAGTCCTCCATCTATATCCAAACCTACAAATAATAATAAACCATCAACCTCCATGCAAATCCATATTAATTATATTACAAAGTTGCGCGCTCTAATTTGATCAGATTTCTTTACACTCTAAAAGCAGATTGTAAAACCCCACTTTTCTTTTCTCTTCTATTGCTAGGGAACTAGTGGATGAAGCATCATATCTCCACCCTTCTTTACAAACATATATTTGTATAAATTAAAAAAAAAAATATATATATATACACATGAAATAAACTCACGATATTATCTTCAATTCTAAACTGTTTTTGATGTTCCCTCTTAGAACCACATGAAATCATGGAGACTCATCACCTCTTCGTCTCTCTCCTTCTTGTTCTTCTTCCTCTTCCCCTATGCTCCTCCCAAGAAAATACCAGAAGCTTGGCCATTGATGTTAATAGTCCCCTCAATACTTCTCCAATATCCCAGGTTAATATGTACTTCTCTATCTCTCACATACATCATAATAAATTTATTACACTCCTCGCAATCTCATTTACATAGCTTATATGTAGTTCTTTGCATTGAGGCTCAAGCATTTCCTTCGTTACTGAAACTCATAACATAATGAGTTCATTTATCATCACACGATATATATATATATATATGGACTAAATGAAACCATGAAGAACCCTTGTGGCCTATAAATAGTTTAAACACTTAATATAAATGATGTTCTTTTGAATATAAACGATTAAAGGATAAAAAAACTCTTTGCTATCATTTTCTTTTGTATATTCCATGTATGAACTGCGTGCTTGTTAATTATTTTACAAAAACTCAATTTGAATCTTAATTGTTGTTGAAACAGAAACTAAATCTAAAGCTTGTACACGAAATCAAAGTACATGGCTTTATGCTTTGGGCAGCGATGGGTGTTTTGATGCCAATTGGTATAATCTCCATCAGATCAATGTCTATCAAAGGTCAACCTTTAATCTGTTTTCGGCGACTGTTCTTTCTCCATGTCACTTCTCAGGCAGGTTTCACTTCTTTTTTTTGCTCCTTTCCATAATATCAGTATTTTAATTCTACATCTAAATCATAAGAATGTTGAAAACATTGTATGCTCTGAAAATGTAACTCATTAATGGTCGGTGTGAGTGTCAAATGAATGTGGGTAGATAGAGAGTAAAGTAAAGATGCCTCTTTCCTCGTCTAAAGAATAAAGATAGCATCCAATTAACGACTTTTTATGTTTTTTTAAAGTAATTAGTAGGGCCTTTTGGGTTGTTCTAGATTGTTAATCACAGTGATAATCATGGAGACTTGAATGTCAAGCAAAAGCGTCAATATCTTCTTAATCTTTAATTCGTTCTCTCTTTTTGGATACTTTCACTAAGATAATGCTAAAAATAAATGAATACAAAATTAACTTTCCTTGTTAATAACATATTTTGGCTATTGTTAATCAACAATAATCACTTCTAACTATTGTCTTGGTAGTAATCTACAAGCAGCCCATGGTTTGCTTAGAAAATTAAGCGAGCAATTAACAATAAGATTGATTGATCAAACAGATGGTTGCAGTGATAATTGTGACGATAGGTGCAGTAATGTCAATTAAAAACTTCAATAATTCCTTCAACAATCATCACCAACGGCTAGGAGTTGGACTTTATGCCATTGTATGGTTCCAAGCTCTTTTTGGTTTCCTCCGACCTTCAAGGTACTCCTGAATCATATCTTGTGAAATTTATGGATAGTTCTAAAAGATCTCACTTTTCTATTTAAGCTTCTTAAATTTTCACAAATTTTTGGTTTAAAAAGATTTTTATTGCTTTAAGAAGTGGTCCTAAATGATTTAGCAACATTTCTTATATATATAAGCTTTTATGAACTGTTACTAAACCTATTATTTGTGGTGTTTTTGGCTCTTTTTCAAATTTATGGTGGTTTTTGGAGCTAAAGCTTGTTTTGTGGTGTATATGCATACTGAATGCAAATTAACTAAGATTTAGACTCAGTAAAATGTTATGATACAATAACTACTGAATATATCTAGTTTATATATGTATGTATATATGTATATATATTTTGAACATTATATCTAGTCTATATTGCATTTATAACTGATTTATGCTGAACATTGCAGGGGAGGGAAAGCTAGAAGGAATTGGTTTGTAGGACACTGGATATTAGGAACGTCAGTGGCTATTCTTGGGATAATAAACATATACACAGGCTTAAATGCTTACACTCGAAAGACATCTAAAAGTGCTAAGCTTTGGAACATACTCTTCACGGCACAACTTTCCTCTTTTGTCTTGCTCTATCTGTTTCAAGACAAGTGGTCTTATATCCAAAGCCAAACCAATAGAACCCAATCAGTTGATCATAACAGCAACATCTCAACCGCAGAGCCTAGTCAAGGAGACGAGGTCGAAGAGAGTAAACAGGCATTAGAGAAATGCTAAAAGCCCCAAGAAGCCATACGTAATTTCGTTTTGGCCCTTGAAAGATTGTTTTGGGGAAAAATAAGAAAATTTGGATTTGATATGTAATGGTGATATATTTTGCTAACTTTTGAGTTTTTGGTTTATCTTCAAAGTACTGTGCCGATGACATGGACATAGAGTGTGCTTAAAATCTCTTAATTAACTAAACGTGATCTTTTTGGTTTAGCTGATTTTTTTTAAAAAATAAATCAAATCTGAAATTGGAAATAAAGATCATGTTACAAACCCGACTCGAACAAAAATACTCATTCAAAGTTTCCTAACTAGCTCTAATTGACTCATCACTCCTAGTACATTCTGCTAGTTCGGATCCAAAGTTCAAAAGCATCGATTATTGTTCTCAACCTTCAAAGAAATCTATAAAAAGGTATTCATTTTAGTTCTTCGGGTGTAGTAACCGGTGAATTCATCAAAGCTTGTAATCATCAGCACCAATAGACCCTTTAAGAAAAATGTTTTAAAACACAAACCCATTGAAAATCGCTCCAGAACCACTGTACAATCTTCTACAAAGCTGGAAGCCGCTTGAGGATAAGGAGACCGATTAACCAAGTGTTCCTCCTTTTCATTGTACAAGGGAATCTGTTAGTTTTCCTTTTCATCTGGACCAACCTTCTTTTCTGAAGTCGCTTTTCTTTTATCATTGGGCCGAGATCATTATCTGTCGAGGTTTGACAAGAATGAAAACCCACCTCTAAACACAAAAATAATAATCTGATGACATATCTATGTTGCTTCATGTTTTCTTTTCCATTCGCTAGAGAAGTTTCCTCTATCTCACATCATTGTATACCTGAAACTTAATTAGCTGATATTGGTTTCACACTGAAATACTACTACCGAGGACAAGTTAGAATTTTCTTATAGAGTACTTGTACCATCATTTGAAAAACTGCAGTTTCTTTTGTGAGAGTATTATATTGAAATGTATAATATATGAAATCTATTAAATATATGAACTAATTTTTTTTTGTCAACAGTATACGAACTAATTAAAAGTAGAAAGCGAGATAAAACTGCACAAAACCTTCATATCATCTCATTCACCCAATCATCTGAAGAAAACTGATGTATATGATTAAAATTGTTTGATATATACATAAATTATCTTTTGCAAGTGTTGTTAACTAGTTACGAAGATGCACACTAACACTAGAGTAGGTAAGAAATTGATGCACAAATTGAAATTGTTCTTAACTTGGAACAATTTATCTTTTAACAAATGATATCATCTCCAAAAAACACTGCGTAATTTCAAATATGAAGTTTTTTTACTCCAAAAATAAATTTCAAATTTTAAATTTTAAATATTGAAACTTCAAATATGAAAACTTTAATTTGTCTTCAATTGAAGTTTCATATTTTTATTTGCATTTTGATCTTTACAATTATACATCACATTTATTATTTTAAAATATTTTACAGTTTATTGCTTCAATCCTTAAAATTTTATATCTTGAAATATTTGCTTTTATAATTCAAGTTTTACACATAAAATTAAATAAAAACTTTATAATATTTTAAATATTTTAAAACTAGATTTACACAACAAAAATATTTCAAAAGAAATTTAACAAATGCACTAAGTGATCATATATATATTGGAGTATTACAAGAATAGTTTTATGGAATAATATGTTATTTACTTTAATTTAGTATTTAATTGTGTATGTATACGTAAAATTTTATATTTTAGTGTAACATTTTACTAATTAATATTACTGTAATATTTTTATATTTTGCTAGTTATTTATAAATGGATTTAAATTAATTATTACAAGTATAATGATCATAGTATAAAATATAAATATTTTTAACGTTAACTTTGAAACTTTTCTTTGGTGGAAAACACCTTTAAAATTTAAATTTATAGTTTTGAAAACTTCAAAATAATTTTTTTAATATGTTCTTATTGTAGTCTGGTGGTAAGTTAAGTATCTCAGACAAAATATAAATTTAGTTATACAGAAATTGTTTAAAACATCAAAGTTAAGTAACATTTTTAAGAAATACTCTCAATCAAAAATATATTAACATTCAGGTTAGATTTTAGTGATTAGTATTATTTTATTAAGTTCAGGATAATTATGAAAATAATCATTCATTAATGGTAAATATGAAAAGTGGTATATAGAATTGAAATTTCCCCATAGTTGTAGTTTTGATTTTTTACAATGAACTATGATACTATTGTTTAATGCTACTTGGGCTTAGGCCCAAAACCTCTGTTTCCTTTTAGTTATGAATTTAAATGGTTGATCAAAAAAAAAGAACTATGATACTATTGTTTGCCACATGAGATTTTAGGTTATTGTTAATATCAATTTATTTTCAAACAAATCCGGACTTCGTTTCAGACACTGCCAATTATATAAAAAATACTTCAAAGCTTTAGATTTTTGTAATTTAGTTTTATACATTTCTATGATCTTCTCTGGCGTACAAACAACTAAACCAATACATAGTGAAACATGCATTCTAATATAATTTGCTACAAACGCGGAATGTTCTGTCAGTGATATTATGAAATAACAAAAAAATAATATGTAATACCGATTGTTTAATATAAACAAGTCTTAAAAGTTGGCACGAATAAACTAAGGATCGGATAGCTGAGGATAGCTAAGTTGAAATTGAGCCAAAAAAAAAAAAGATTAAACTAAGGATAGCTGAAAGGTACACATTGGTTGACTGTTGACATATGCCGTCCCTTATTTAAGCATTAGTTAGTTTAATAAAACAAATCAATAACTAAATTATATAGTATAATTTATATCAAGATTTATATCAAGATTTATATTTTAATCTGGTAACATGCATGCATGTCTGTGAATTGTAAGCGATAACATAAAAACTCTAATATGAAAACTGATCGGCATCGGTACGGTGCGTTTGTAGCTGAGTAGTAAGAAAACAAAAATGTGATGCTAACACATTTTAAATTCAGTTTATGTATATGTAAAACCAGACTAAGTTACATTATTCATGTACACAAATGTAAATTTATATTTTAGACTAAAATGTTTTATTAAAAAATAAATAAATATTTATACCCTTATGTTTAAATAACTAGACTTAGGATTTAGATTTCAGATGTGGAGTTTTAGATTTTTAGAAAGTTAATACTTTAAATATATATTTTAAATAAAATATTAACAAAAAGAATTTTGGACAATTAATAATGTTTATAATGGAAACTTTTTATTTATAGTGTTTAATTTTCTCACAAATAGATGAAATCTTCTTTTGTTATTTGGAACAGTGTGGTCGAATGATAAGTGGAAAGAACTGCGACGTTAATTCATTAATTTCAGATTTAATTTATCTGTTTTGGAACCTAAATCATATTTTTCTTAGACATTTATACGGATATAAACTCATATTTTAAAACCTATTTACATATTCGGAAAAATGGTCTATCCGTAGAGTGTAGTTTTCTTTTAAGATTAGTCTTGTCATTTCATAGATCATCTATCTAGAATACTCCAAGATAATTAAAAAAAAGTCTTCTTTTTATTTTACCAAAAGAAAAACAGAAAAAATGTGAAAAAGAAACGAACACATGTTTTCAGCAAGGTCAAAAGATGTCGTCTCGATTGGAACAAAATTCATTTAAAAAGTAAAGAGGAAAAAATTTGACAACTAACGTGAAATTTCACATGCACGACTAATCATTAGAATCCTAATGCACATATCACCCACTATATATTATGCATCCAAGTTGGCATGTTAGATTAAAAACAAACCAACTCATCTCTCTCAGACATCTATCTCCCTTTTCACTCTCTGGAAAAACAAAGATGGAAAAATCATCAATCCAATGCTTATTATTCATACTTTTCACCATCATCGTCACCATAATTTCATGTTCGAATGCACAGAGAGAAGTTGGTAACCTATTTATACATTTGATCTTGGTTTATTTTTCTATTTGGAAAACTGTTAACTACGATTGATGGATTGATGTATGTAGAGGATGAAAGTGAATTTAGCTACGAGCGGAATCAAGAGAACGGGCCAGAGAAATGGGGGAAGCTGAAGCCGGAATGGAAAATGTGCGGAAAAGGAGAGATGCAATCTCCAATTGATCTTATGAACAAAAGAGTTAGAATTGTTTCACATCTTGGAAGGCTTACTAGAGACTACAAACCTGCCAATGCCACTCTCAGAAATAGAGGCCATGACATGATGGTATTATTACACATTTCTAGATCACTCGTTTTTTTGTAGAACCCATTAATACAAATATTGTCTTCCAGTCGGACTAATCCCAAAGATCTGTAGAAAGTCATGTATTTTTGCTATTGTTTACCATCAAATTTCATGAGATGGTGGAACTATCATGGATCCATATGACGAGTCAACTACCTACTCCAAAAAATAAAAATACTGCCACACATTTGGTTCCTCATTTTTAAAAGTTCATAATTTATATATGTACTCCTATTTGTTTTGTGGCAGGTGAGATTTGAAGAAGGGCCAGGTAGTATTAAGATCAATAATATTGAATATCAACTCCATCAGCTTCATTGGCATTCTCCCTCTGAGCATACGATCAATGGGAGAAGGTTTGAAAGCATATAAATATTATTTAGTTTCAACTATTTATACTATTTGAATATTTAAGCTAAACCTAGAGGTGTGATGACGTTTTATAGCTAAAGGCCTCAACGATCTCTAAGGAAAAAAATTAAAACAAATTTACAAAAGACATTTGAAAATTTTCTAAAATAGGGTTTTGGGTGTAATTTTTAAAAAGTTTATCATCGTAAATATGGTAGATTTGCTCTGGAACTGCATATGGTTCACGAAAGCATTAACGGAAGCATGGCTGTAGTCACAGTGCTTTACAAAATCGGAAGGCCAGACTCTTTTCTCAGCTTGGTATAAATCGATCCACAATTGTGATTATTTAAACATTTGACTAATAATAATAACTTTTTTTTTTTGAAAAAACTAATAATAATTATTTCCAACAAATTTTATTTGTTGTTTGTTTTTCTGATTAGTTGGAAAATAAATTATGTGCGATTACCGACCACAATAAGGCAGAGGTAAATATAGGAATAATTGATCCAAAGGACATCAAGTTTGGGAGCAGAAAATATTATAGATATATTGGATCACTTACCATTCCTCCTTGTACTCAAAATGTTATTTGGACCGTCATCAAAAAGGTACAATATTATATATCATGAATATTAAAACATGATCATTCTCATTTTTCCAATTTTATCTAAACTATTCGTAATTTATTAAACAAACTAAAAAGTTTCATTAATGACATTTTGGGCCTATAACTACATCTAAATTTGATTTTAATGTTGAATCAAACTTTACCATGAGCAACATGTTTTTCTATGCGTGTATTTCGAGTATGACTTGCCTACAACAAAAAAAACCAAGTCGCTAGCAACAACGGACTATACTCTCATCATTATTTTAAACGTAACTCTTTACAGACAATATAACATAATCGACTATACTAAAATGATTATTATTGTAGTATTGATTACTTATCGACAACATAAGATATTTTTTTGTTTAAATCTGTGTGACATAAATTTAAGTTAAAAAAAATTCATAGATTTACATATATCTTCCTAGATTTTATTTTTTCGTAAAATATTGGTGAAAAGTAAAGATATAAATAATTAAATAAAATTTATTATAAAATTAAATTAGAATTTAAAATAGATAAATACATAATGTTAAAAATGAGAAATTTAATCATTTTAAAAAATATATTATAAATTGTTTCTAGGTTTTTATCAGATCAATTGGTATGAGATCTCATGTTGATAAAGGATTTTTGGGCTTTTTATCAAATTTTATCATATTTTAATTAATAGATTTTTAATTAAATCCGAATCAGATTATATATAGATCACCAGATTTACCGATTCGACCACCGTTTTAGATCGGATATGAAAAATATTGGTTAAAACTCAAACATTATAATAAAACAAATTTTAAATGTGTAAAAAATTCTGAACATCAAAGTTTATTCCTTTAAACTCAAACATATAACTGTCCACATTATATGTTTATACTAAGTTTATTGACAAGATAATTTGTTCCTTTTTAGCTAAATTTAAAGTCTTTCTACCAAATTCAAAATTCATCTTACAAACACTATTTAACATATTTAGCAAAATAAAATATATAAAAAACGAAGATTAACTTATGTTCATTTTACCAAACACTAAAATATTAAAGTTTCAAATAATCTTTTATCTAATAAAAATAACTTTATAAAATAAACATAAAATAGCTCAAAATCTAGTTAATTCTTTTTTTTTCTTTCTTTTTTTGTTAAAGGGTTTTCATAAAATCTAGTTAATTCTTATGGCTTGTTATTTCCATTTATATCATATCTATTAGTTTATAGTTTATACTATTTGCATGATTTGTTAGGTAAGGACTGTGTCTAGACACCAAGTGAAACTGCTCCGAGTTGCTGTCCACGATGTAAGATTTGTTTAACTACATGTACTGCATCATGAGTTTTGCAATTGTATACTAATATGTGTTTGCAAAATAATTTGCAGTATTCGGATACAAACGCCAGGCCGGTTCAACCCACAAATATGCGTCCTGTCAAATTATACAAACCAAAATCTTCCTGAAGCAGATACAAATATAAAATGCGTTTTATTATATAATAAACAGTGTAATTTACTCAGTCCGTTTCGAGTTACTTGTCATTTTAGAATATAATTTTTGTTTCAAAATAAGTGTCGTTTTCGGTTTCCAATGCAAAATTTATTGACAATATTCTCTACTCTATTTTTTCTATTAGTTGATACATGGTTAGGTGTATTGGTAATAATGTTTTTATTTTGAAAATATGTAAAATTAAATGCTTTCTTAATCTGTATGCATAAACCTAAAACAACAAGTAATATGAAACGGAAGGAGTATATATTTGCGTAATCGGGATTACATATTATATTACCGTAGTTAATTTATATCTCTGTAATATCCCGAATGCATCTTTATGATTGTAATCTATAATATTTGTATAATCAAAGATTTCATAGCATTTAAGCAAATATTCTTTTTGTAGAAAATTTATTTTGACCAATTTTCATTTTCAAAATAAAATATTTTGGACACAAAATAAAAGAAGACAAGAATACGTCTACACTAATCTTGTAGTATTTTAAATTATATAAATAGAACAATACATTTATTTATAAAATCCGTAATATACTAAAATGGTAAATTCGATATATTTTAAATTCAACATGAAAATAAAAAATATTCTAAATAAGTATCATTTCCATAGTATAACTAAACAAATTTTAAAAATGTATAGTATGCGAACTTTAGAAACTGAAAATTATATATTGAAAGAGATTATCTATTTAACTATTTCAGATTGTGAACTTATTGTACCAAAAATATATAGCGTGTAATAAAAATTAATAATAAAATTTGTGAATAAAGCAAATCATTATATATTAATAATGTAGAATAAAAAACCTAAACAATATGATTATAGGGTTACACAACATATAAAACTAAAATGTAAATCATATAAACATTCACTATAATATCAAAATTATACATTTTGTAAAATCAAAAATATTTTCACGAATGTGTGGATCAAACTAAGGACATCCAATGGTTGGTTTCATTCTATCTCAAAAAGTTAATTTTCTTCAAAATAAAGAAAAAATGATACAACAATTGTTCAAATGGTTTGTTTAAATTATTTCTTGTAAAAAGGATATTTCGAGCATATTCGATCTTCACTTTATCATAAATTGTTAATAACACCTTTAATTTTTCATGTTTTTTTAATCTAACACAATTACTATTTAGTATAAATCAAACAAACAAAGAAAAACATATATATATATAAGTGATTAAAAATTATTTTGAAGCAAAAAGAAAGTTTATTTATCTTTGATTCTTCTTAATTGAGATATATATATATATATATATATATAAGTGATTAAAAATTATTTGAAGCAAACAGAAAGTTTATTTATCTTTGATTCTTTTTAAATTGAGATAATTGTTTTAGAAATGAATATTTCAATGATTTTTGATATACACATCTAATTAGATGAAATAATAACAATATTTGAAATTAATTGGGTAATATTACATATATAATTTATTTTGATAAACGATAAGAATAAGTAAAAGTGAATGACTAATTTATAATTTAAAAATGTTATTTATAACAAATGAGGATGTGAACAGTATATCTACAAGTTTCAAGAAACACTATTTTTTTTTGAAACAAAAATGAAATACTATTAAAACAAAACCTTTTCATTTGCAGTGGATGTTCAATATTTATGTAGCGTCTGACTAGTTTTCTTGACATGCCATGACCTGCTGCTCTACATAAAAAAGTTTTACGTAAAATAAAATTCATAATTAAGCTTAATTATAAGTTGAAACAAACATGTCATTCCAATAAGTTAGGTGAATCCACTTTAGTTGTTGTAAGACCTGGTTTGGTTTTAGATCTAGTTTTCACATCATATATTGTTTCGACTTTGTAAGGATTAAAACATACATAATCTAATGCAGAACTTCACAATTTGTTAGGAAAAAAAAGAAAGAAAAGACTTTACAATTTGTTATTCTATATATATAGAACCAATTCCAACCAAACCCAAACCAAACAAAACTAACTCCGGTTAAAACTAAATTAATCAAACCAAACCGAAATTGAAATTGATTTGGTCCCATTTATAACTTAGAGACAAAACAACATTCTCTCTTTCGATTCACATCTCCCCTCAGCGAGTGTCATCGACCTTTCCGGATCTCATCGGAGCATTCAGCAATCTATCTCAGTATTAATTCATCCGGAGACAAAGATCATGGCTGTTGTGGATGTTCACCGGTTCGCAGAGTCAATCACCTGTCATGCTTGGAGTCCTGATCATTCCAGTAAGTTTCTTGTTTCATTTCACTGATTCATAGTCGACCACTTGTGTTTTGTTTCTTTGTCGGTGCCTCTAGTTTAAAGGAGTAATCTTTGTGCCCTGATTATAACAACAGATCGCTTCGTTATATATATATAAGTAGCTTTAATTTCAACATAACAAAGATAGCAGTTGAAGATTCTAGGGAGATGATTAGGAACAGTTGGTAGTTGATGAGCTTTTCAATCTGAACAGATGTCTTGTTACAAAGTCTGTAACCATATTTATATGAAAGTTGTTTCCTTTTTTTCTTTTTTCTTGTAGTGGTTGCGTTTTGCCCCAACAATAATGAAGTTCATATCTATAAATCATCACAAGACCAGTGGGAGAGGTTACATGTCCTCGAAAAGGTGAAGCTTTTCTGTCTCTGTCTGAAACTAATAGACTGATCAATGAAAATGTGCTTGTATAGACAGCTTGAATCTCCCTTACAACAATCAATGTCACTGAGTATTTGAGTCCTTGCAGCATGATCAAATTGTTTCTGGAATAGATTGGAGTTCGAAGTCCAACAAAAATCGTCACTGTTTCCCATGACAGGAACTCGTACGTTGCAATTTTTTTAGTATATGCTTAAGACCAAGTTGTCCATCTTTGTAAACCTTGTATGAGAAAATTGGTTCACTGTTCTAACTGTGTGTGTTGATATTTCCTAAAGGTACGTGTGGAGCCTGGAAGGAGGTGAATGGGTACCGACTCTTGTTATTCTTAGACTAACCGTGCTGCACTATGTGTCCAATGGAGTCCAAAAGGTAAAACGTATCAGATCCAAAAGTACGAGTTATTTAGATTATCATTGTCTAGGTAATATAATATGTAATGTATTTATTCTATAGTTTCTGCCGCTTCTTCTAATCAATCTATTTTCCCATATTTCTTTTTTCATTGATTCCCTTAGAGAACAAGTTTGCTGTTGGAAGTGGTGCGTGCTAAAACTGTTTGTATATGCTACCTTACTAGCCAGGAAGAGAATAACTGGTAATTTCTCTTCTTCTTCTCTTATATTCATTCTCATTATTAATCATCGATTTAATATTATGAATTCGTGTAGAGTTTTGGTATTTTGGTAGCTGACATTGCTCGGTTTTACTATTCTCAGGTGGGTCAGTAAACTTATCCCGAAACGCCATGAATCTTCAGTCACAAATGTTGCTTGGCATCCTAGATAATGTGCGTGCAATCAACCCAACCTTGTGTTACTTCAGCTAAAATATTAATTGATGATTCATTTACCGAAAATATTATATAAGTTGCGCCACGTGTATCAATAGAGTATCAATCTCAAACTAGCTAATCTTCTAA
>NW_026615395.1:0-74501 GCF_000801105.2 Raphanus sativus | reverse complement strand
GAGAGAGAGAGAGAGAGAGAGAGAGAGAGAGAGAGAGAGTAGTCCTTTTTCTCCCTTTTTCTTATTAACATTTTCCAGTTTTTAGCTCAAATTAATTCAGTGTGGCCAGTGGCCGTGTTGTATTTTTAAATTTCCATACCTTCTGAACATAAAATATTTCCCCAAAACCTACAGAAATACTAACTTTTTGGTTTCCTTTCTTAGTCAAGAACATACGATAACAATAAGATATTATTAATGAAACTCTAAACCTAAACTTTAAGCAAAAAAAAAAAAACTCTAAACCTAAACCTTAAATTCAAATCCCAAACCCTAATTTCATAAACCCTGATATACTAAAACATAAACAAAAACTGTTATTTTCTCGTAATTGAAATAATTTTCGTAGGTTTAATTGATATCTCGGCCACCTTTGATTGGTCTCTTTACTCAACTGTTTCCTTGTGCTTCTTACAAAATTTACAATTTCTTAAAATGTAACCAGTGCGAGGAGAGTATATATTAAAATAAGAATTGAACACCAGAAAGGAATATATCACGTGACGACTTGTTGACCGATGGTATTCATAAACATCAAATGTCTATTTTAATTTATGTAATATCATACACGTAAGAGTATTCTTTTTTTAACTAAACGTAAGAGTAATGGATCTGTTTCTTCTTATCTTACATGATTAATCCTGTATAATTGCTGACAGAAAAAAATCCTGTATAATTAATATAATTAATTTAATAAAAATTAAAAAGTTTGCCTTATTTTTGCGGGTCTTTGCAAAATTCTATGAAAGGACAATCCCGTCGAATTCCCTTTTTTTGTTTTCTTTCGGATCAGTTCATACTGTTTTCTTCTTGTAGCAATAACTCTTATTTGTAAATTTTAAGTTTCACGTTCTCTTTATTGTTCAATATAGGGATCAAATCTGTCAACAACGAAACGATAACTACCATGAAACCTATCGACTTGTTTAGAAACCATAATTGCTTAGCGTGTTGACAATAAAATATCATAAACATCTTAATTCCTTAGCCGTAATCAGAGTATACTTTATATACATATCCTCTATATTATACACGCTTAATAATTCAACCGTTTATATTTTATCCTTTATAAACATCTTAATTTATATTTTATTTATTTAACATATATTCAAAAAAAAAAATAATAATAATAATTCAACCGTTTAAAAACGGATAAGCCAGCAAGTTCAAGCAGGTTGACAAGTAACAATATCCTCATTTTTGGAAATTTAAAAGTTCTAGAATTGTTATGAACGTAAATGTTTATACTAATTTGATCCACTGGCTTAAAATCTTAGTTATAAAAGACTAGATGCAATGCATGCAACGTTCCGTCAAAAAAAAAAAGACTAGATGCAACTTATTTTGCATTTGTGTAAATATGTTAGACCCCTAACCTTTATTTGAAAGGCGACAAAGAAAAGATATTTACTCCAAAAAAAACAAGAAAAGATCTACTTAGAGTCGAATTATCTTTTCTGATGATCAGATATACCCCACAAACAAAACTTAATTTGTTTTACTTCGGTATACAAAATTTAGACTTTCCTGAATGATTTTCGAAAATTTGATCATATTGCACTTTTTTATTCTGTTGAAGTCGACACAGTTTTTCAATTGAAGAACAAACCTAAATTATATTTAATTTGAAATATTAGAACAACGTAATTCTTGTATTTTATAATTCTAATATATATTAGAGAGAATTATAATATGTATATATATAGAGAGAATTATACTAATATATAGAGGTAGAGTGAGAAAGGGACATATAGGTCATATACATACCTGTTGCCCAAAAAAAAAAGGTCATATACATACCCTAGCAAACTAGAATCAAATATTCAGTGGTCTATAACAAGGCCAAAAGAAGCAGGCGGCAACACGCATAAAATATGTCTCTAGTATTGATCGATTAAAAACGTCGCTATCATTACAGTTAAGATGAGTTTTTTTAATATACAAAACAAAATTATGGTGTATTTACGAGAGAAACATGGGTCCTTTTCTGTCAGCACATGGGTTTTCGGGTTGACCGAACCGTTTGTCGCTAGTTTGTAATTCTAAAAGATTTTGATATTTTTCTGCTTAACAAAAAGATTTTGATCTTTTTTTCTGCTTAACAAAAAGGATTTTGATCTTTTGTAAATTTAGTTTAGTTTAGGGCTTATTTCCAAATAAGCTAAAAAGAGGGGAATTAAATCTTTGTTATTACTTGAATTTCTTAAAAGTTTAAAATTTCTAAAGGTTTGAATTTTCCTTTTTGACTAACCTTAACAATTTTACTTGATTTTTTTCAATTTTTTTTTTAAAATTTAGAAAAATAATAAAGTTATTTGAATTTAGTTTTAGAAAATCTTTTTTAAAAAGAAAGTTACGATTCTTTTAAAATTAATATTTAATTTTATAATTTTAATTATTTTAATTATTTTTCATTTTTTTGTAAGAAAACTGACACATCAATTTTTACTCATAAATAAACAGTTTCAGTGAATTTTTTCATTTGATGAAAAGATAAGCCAAATTGAATGTTCTTTTATGAAAAAATTGATGGTTTAAAATGTTAATAAGTGATAGTAGGAGGGTTTTGTGTTAAAGAAAAAGTAGAAACAATCTGAACAAAAGAAAAAAAAGAAAAAAAAAAGAAATTCCCCTTTAATTTGTACAGATTTGAGTGGTTGTTAAAAAAAAAAAAGATTTGAGTGCTACGGGACAAAGAAGATAAAAACACCTCACCCAAAATATTATTTTTTATTCACCTTTGGTTTTTATATAAATCGAGCATTACAATATGACCATCGATCGGGTCGAATCGAATCGAATCGAATTGGATTCGGGTCGGGTCTGAGCCAAATTGCGGATTCAGGATTCAGTGGTTCTTCCATGAGTTCTGAAGATTACTCTCAAGCTACAACGACGGAGATGCCATCATCATCATTGGATCGTGAGCCTCCCAACAACACTTACTCCATCGATCCTCCTCCTCTCGTCGACGGCATTCCACGCCAGGATCACCTCGCACTGCCCGAACTTCCCGAGCAACCGTACATTCCCTTTCCTTTCTTCAGTCGTCGGTCACTCACTCGGAATCTTCAGTTTCCACCACTAATTGCGTGCTTGAATGAATGATCTTCAACCTCTTCTCCATAAGTTACTAATGCTTAGTTCATAACTTCATATAGTGTACTTTAGAGTTTGGTTTCTTGGATATCTGAGTTCCGAATCCACGAGAGTGACTTCTACGCTTCTGATGTTGGCTCCGGATCTAGGTTTACTTACGAGTTTAGATCTGATTTAAGCTTTGTTATGCTGCTGGTCGCGTGAATATCATGATCTTGTGTATGTTTGTTTAGGATAACGCATGAACAACAGTCAGGTTTATATTTGCTTCACCATTAGGCTTGTTTTGTTGCAAGATGAGGTCACGAGTTCTTGTTTCTAGCTTCACATACCTTCTTTTTGATACGCTCTGTTTCCATTGATGGCTTTGTGTGTGACCTTCTGACTTCTTTTTTTTTTTCTGTGTTGGAAAACTCCTGAGGCTAATTTTCTGTGTTGACATTACCTTCGTGTTTGTGCTTCTTTTGTTTCTGTTTGTTTGTTTGTTCATGTCGTCAAGTGACTCATTTACGAAATACTTCATTTCTGTGCTAAAACAGAGTTATCTTCCTTTTTGCAGAGGAGCTTTGCAGAAAGCAGAAATGTTGTCTGAGGAAGAAGTTAAGGGCACATTAGAAGCAGTTGCATCTTCCGGGAAGTTCTGGTAATTCCTACCTTTTTTAATTGCTTTGAGTAGGTATGGTATGGTTGGTTAAAAATAACATTGATGAGTGGCTTTCTTTCTAGAGTAACTATAGGTTTTAGGGTTTCATCTCTGTATTGCTACTTCCTTCTAGTTGATTAGTTTTCTTGCCTTGTAATATTACAGGCAGGATTGGGAGAAACTAAAGGCATCGCTATCTTGGTGGTTGAAGAAGGTATGTTACCACCAGCATTGTGCTTGTAAATTGTAATGCATACTACCATACCACGTTAATTCTGATGGTTTTGGTATCTAACTATCTATATGGGTGCGCTGTAAAGGTTCTGTCAGAATATCCTGAGGCAACGATGACGGACGAGCAACAAAAGGAAGCCCTAGGTGAAACATATTCAGAGCTGGTTAGTCGATTGGACGAAGGTCTATTTCTCTCGTTTGTCAGTTCTGTTACTTTTTTACCCAGTGACCTTTTATTTCGCATTTGAATTACGATTAATTTTGTTTGTATTTGTCTTGTTTCACAGCTCTTCTTAGTTTCGACGAAGGTCCTCCATTTACACTGCAGAGACTCTGTGAGGTAAGTAAGTGCGTATGCTGATTGTGGTTACTTCAATGTCGGAGATACCATGTTCTTATCAGCTAGGCATAATTTAATAAAACCAAGTCACTTGCGTTGTAAAGACAAAGAATCAGTTGACTCCATACCTTCACTCTGTTTCCCTCCATCCTCATTGATTCCTAAACCAACTTAGTTCTTTGAACTTATGATATATCTCAGGATTGTTTCTATATTTACAAGTTTAAACGCATCTTTGTAGACTGGGAGATTATACACTAGCCATTTGCTACTCTTGTCAAAGCTATACTTTTCAAAACATGCCATGCATGTATCATATGATAGTCCTCTCTTATTTGTTTAGAAGTTTATAACTACGCAGCATGTTGATTTATTTGTGTTTCAACAGATCCTTTTGGCTGCAAGGAGCATCTACCCAAAGCTCTTAAAGCTTGCTCTTGCATTAGAAAAGGTTCAAATTTGAAATCATTACCTTTGTGATGTCATACTTATAATATTTATCTTCATTGATAATGTGGAAGCTTTTCTGATTCTTTGCAGAATCTGTTGGTTACTTCTATGCTATCCATCAGTACGGAACCGCAATCACAAACCACTGAAGAAACAAACGCAGCAACGGAAGACACAGAAACGGCTGCAGCAAACGGGACACAAGCAAATGGAATTGAGGCAGTGGTGGGAGGTGACAAGGATGAGATAATGACAGAGGTAGAAGAAGAAGAAGCAGATGTTGATGACGCAATGACCATTGACATGGAAACAATCGATGAACCATCAGAGACAATGACGACGACGACGGCCAGTGAGAGTGAAACATCAAGCGAAATCAGTTAAGTACCTGATTTTGTTGTTATCGTTCTTCTATTCGTTTTGATAATTATATTTGGACATGTTTTGTTTATCATATTGATTTTGTCAAATTTTCTTCTCTAGCTGCTGCAAAACCATCATCGGATCCAATGGCTGCAGAGGAGGGAGACCCACGGTTGCCTTGAATTGTATGCCTCAAGAGAGACAATCTAAACATGATAAAGCTTTTTGCTCAAAAGAAAAAACATTATAAAGCTTTGAAAACTGTGATTGAATATAATGTTTGTTCTATGAGAGGAGACATTCTTGGATCTTGATCTTTCGCTATAATATTAGTCTTAAAGAAGGTTTCTGTTTCAGTGACAAAAAAAAAGTTTCTGTTTTGTGCAAGTGGATTTTTGGATAAGCTTTGTGCATGATCAAATAGTAAGAACACTTCCATTGAGAGTATGAAAAAGTTTATCTCAACCAAGAAAATTATTTCAAAGGATTGTTGGATGCTGTTAACATTTTTAATTAAATCGAGTTATGGACAAACAAGGAAAGAACAATTTTCTATTAATGGTAGCAATTATAGAGTTAAACAATGTCTTGCACCTAAAACGCGAATCACTCGAATCTGTAACAAAAGCACCCGACAAAGGACTTAATAGTGACGCTAAAATGAGCCAACCATGTTTAAAATCTACATTAAAAACCAATTAATCAACCAAACAAGCCACTAATATACCCGCATATATCTCTGTTTTCTTGCTTTTCCAATTCTCAAAATCAAATTAGAAAGGCAAAAATGGCAGCACAGATAAAACCTCTCCTCAACTCTTTACTCATTCCAAAACCTACAAAAACGGGAAAAAAAACTTTCTTCTTTGTTGCAGCCTTACTTTAGGAGTCCACCATCTCGTCTTGAATCTCATTAGGAGCAACAAGCCCAGGAATCGAAAGCATTCTTTGACGCTCTTGCTCTCTCTGCGCTGCTGCTTCCTCAGCGTAGAGGTCTTTGTTATCCTGAAAGTTGGTTGGATTCAACAAATTAGTCTCGAGTTCTTTTAGTAGCAATTGATTGAATGCTTAGTCAAAGAAAAGTTAGTATTAACCTGAGCAGAAAATTCCTTGGACTGTACAAGGAAGTCCCGAATGTTTTTCTTGAATTCAGACGGGTCAATTCTCGACTCGTAGAGTCCATTCACAAATTGTGTGACCTATATATATTAATTGAATATCAGACTTGAACAACAAGAGAACTGTAAAAGCAAAACTACTGGTTTACTTACCTCTGCTGCAGTCATGTTGGGGAATGAAGAACTCAATAGCTTAATGGTGTATTCACGAACAAAGGCTGCGTTGTTCGGATACGGGTAAGGTACGGTTGCAGTATCCCACAGAGGTTCCGTCAGAGCACCGCTCTCAACCTGAATGTTATAATCAACAGAGACGTCTAAGCGTATAGAATAAACCATTTCCAAAGCATACTCAGGGCCAACAATAAGATAAGATGGGAGAAGAGAGACGGTTTTACCAGGCAAAACAGATGCTGCAGTACCAGCACATGCAGCTTGAAGCCAGGCTTATGAAATGTATCAGTCAACACAGCAAATATTTCTTGCTCGATTTGTATGAAGTATGACCGGAAGAATTGATTACAGAACGCAGATTGCTGTCACAATCAGAGACAAATGTTAGACCAGGTGCCCAAAACAACAGAAGAGCTAAAACAAGGGAAACGAACACCAAACCTGAAAGTTCTTCAGCATCTCAAGCAAAAGATTAAGCCCAGTTTCAGCGATATTTCTCTCAGTATGTCTGAATGCCCAGATAATTGAATCCATCACTAGCTTCAGTTGCTGATGCAAAAAAATGACAGAACAGTAAAGAAAATATCTGAATAATGAGACAAGACTTGGATAAGGCCATACGCTTTTCAGATCACACGAAGGAAAAATATAAATGCAAAAACATATTGTCATACCTGACTTGACAACTTTATCAAGGCAGGGAAACAAAATGTAGCAATAGCACGGAGTAATGAGAAAAACTTGAGGCGGTGTTCCGGATAATCTTCAAAGTTCTTAGTTATCATCTGCAGAAGGATGGAAAGGAAAAAAAAACGAAAAAAGTGTCAATATAGTATACGAAGCATTTTCCTTTACAGCAATGAAAATGCCAAGTCTCCTCGTTTATATTAACAGCTGTAACGTGAGCAACAAAAAACACAGTCCCAAAGTTATATTACCTCCAATGTACACTGGAAAACAGCTTCAAATATGTTTGGTACGTCATCTAACATTGTTGCCTTGTACCTGAAAGAACAAATCAAAATCATGCCAGTTTCAAGAGAAGTAAAGTTCCAAATCAAATCTAGCAGTAAGTTTTGAATTTATGCATGGATAATATGATGATTAGGAAGACAACAATCTGGAACTAGTTAGATGGTACACAATCTGAATTACTACGGCACACATCATCAAATCAGAGGCATACTTGTTTATGATCGTTGCGAAAAGTGAAAGAACTTCTGATTCCCTAGCATCAGGCACATTCCTCGCATAGTCAGCAAGTACATACTCCATCATTGGAGACACAAATTGTTTCCCTATGTGCGGTTGGTCTTCGGCTTTGTCTAAGAAGGTTTCTATCAGCTTAAGGGTCTCCCTCTTAACAGATCTGTACAGCAAAGCATTACAATATATAGTTATTCCAGTTTATCAAATAGTGGGCATTAAGAACCTTGTGTATCTGACGAAAACAACAAAACAAACCTTAAGAGTTTTACAAAAGATGTCTTGGACGCATATGGGCCCCCATCAGTAATGCTGGTTGACACAAGCTCACTGTACATTCTGGTGCAGCCATGGAGAAAATAACACGTAAAAACACATGGAAATAGCTCTGTGAGCCTCTCAACTAAAACAACGCAAGAAAGATACGTCAACTATTAAAAGACTAGAATGATGGATATACCTGTATACGTTGAGCATATCCAGAAATATCAAGGAAATTTGGGATAAGAAGTCCGTTCCTAGTGAAGTAGCAGCACTAGTGTTCGTCTGCATGGTAACACATGGAAATAGTTATACCCTGCAGTAAAATCATTTATCTAAACACCAGCATATACACAAACTCGACTATTAAGATCACATGATTTGATATAATAATGCATTCTGAGGAATAGGTAAGAAATCAGACCTGTAGAATATTAAGCACTGTACGTATCACACCTGGATCCTTGAGGAATTCTACACTATGGCGTGCCTGTCCTATGATTTCTGCCCATTTCTATATTGTAAAACAGAACATTTTTAGCCAACTATGTACAAAAGTTTAGCAGACACATTTTTAATTAACGTACCTCGTTTGGGAGTTCCATCAACCTCTGTAGATATTCATCTCTCTTCAGCGGATCTGATTCTGCATGGATCATAGTACCAACCTGGAGACAGAAAAACCATGAAATCCCAACACAGATATAACTCTGACTGGCAAACTAAAACCACATCTGGAAAACTTACAGATTCATAAAATGAGTGAATTTGATGAGGCTCAAGATCTTGAACAGTTGCTGCAAGGCCAGATAGAAGTTCAGATACAAACGGTTCCCTCTCTCCAACCTGGAAGCACAGTGAACTATATAACTAGGAGCTCATCCGGAAGACAATGGAAGGATAAGAAAGGTGGATTGAACATAATGATACAAACCTGAACAATAACAAATTTACGTTTGCACTTCTGAACTATTTTCAAAAATGTATCACAGGCCATGTCCTGAAAAGTAAACGTAAGTATTAGGCATCTGTACTTAGAAAGGTGCAAATCTTATGAAAGAAAACTTGGACTAAAAAAGAGTCAGATGCTAGCTTGAGCAGATGAGCATTCAAGAGCTTATATAAACCTTATTCTCGTACTTTAACAGCTAATAATACATTATTAATACGAACCTATGAACATCTCAGGATATCTAGAGTTTGGGAGCGGTACCTGAACACCAGGATGCGTCTCATGCATAAACTCAAACAGCTTATTCACAACTGTCTTCAGAAACTTCCAATGGGCCCTTAAAAACCTTGGATACTGACCAACTACATACCTGCAGTTAAGTATGTATAAATTTAGTGTGGCCTTGAGAGAAATAGAATATACTACAAAACAGAAGTTCAACAACCAGGAAGAAACTCAGCAGAATATGAAGGAGCAAACTTACATAATGTTGCTAGCAATGACAGCTTTATTGTCTTTTCCTTTGGTAATCTCGCATAAATTTAACAAATCTCGAATGACCATGACCAAAAATCTATTTTCCTGAGAAAAGAAAAAAATGGAACTCAAATCATCCGTTGGCACAGAACCAAAAGGTTGAACACCGTGCAGTCATGAAATGTGGGGGCAATGAGAGAAAATAATTAAGAATAAATTTCAAACTGCCAATCTTTTTGAATAAGATATCTTCAAGGAAATTAAGGTACACTAGCAAATAGATGGAAATGAACTGTATCAACACTTCCATTTATGTGAAAAGGAAAAAGGACACAGTCTGAGCTCTAGTAACAAAATTTACCTGATCTTCTGCCATAGATCCAGAAATAGACCCAATAGCCCAGCATAGTGTATTCAAATTGTTCCATGCCCATTCCTCCCCGCTTAATTGTTTGTTTAGCTTCCTCAACATCTTTTAAAGGGACAATCAGATGTTCACTTCAGCATAACAGCATGAAACAGACTTAAAAGACAGCTACCATAAAAACTCATAGCTAACAACATGTCAATGTTAGAGCTTCTAAATTTGGGATACTACTAAAGAAAATCTCATCCGTAAACACCCATCCCCCCGGCTGTTAATCCTCAACATTTCACAAATCAATGTGCACACACCATTATATCAAGGTCACACTGTACCTGCTTTTCAGTATCATCATGATCAAGGTGTGAGAGATAGATTAATGTCTCCCGCATTATCTGCAATTTTAGAAAAATAAAAATGGGTAATACATCAAAAAGGATAACCAACGAGTTTGAATTAGAAATATTTCAATGAATTATATATCTAACTAAATGAAATGGACAAGAATTCAGTACCTTGTACTGGACAAGAACATCATTGTCCTTCATAGTTTCACGGACGATATTCCCATTTTCATCTTCAACAATAAGCACTTCTTCAGGCTTCGCCATTCGGCTGATCATTAACCCTCTTAATTTGGACATTGGGTTAGAATAAAGTTGACGCCGTTGCAGGACTTGAGGCATCTGGAAATATGCAAATCAAAGGTGGTAACCCAAATTAAGCAAAGACAGTCCAACTAATAATATATACAACTAGACTATCAACCCTTCAATCTTACGAATATAAAAAAATTTATCCGTATTAGTCTAAGGAATCCATATTACCTGCAATCTCATCAGGTTTACACTTGCTGCAGGGTTATCAGAATTATGATGTGCATCAAACAGCTCCAAAACCAACGTGTTCCAGTAGTCCAAACAAACCTGCCCAATCCACACGCAAGCAAAAATTGTCATTTTCAGATGGCGGGCAAAGCGCATAAAACAATTACTAAGGGGAAAATAAAATACACAACTGTATTAACAGCAATTTACATACCTTAAAGACTTCGGTGTCATCGACATATGATATATTGATGAGATATTCGAGACCCGTAAGTAATAAGGCGACAGTATCTGGCGCTGATTCCAAGACTCGTATATGAAACTGCATAAAAATAATAGTTGCACAAAAAAAAATAGTTAAGAAATAGATGATGATGAGTGCTGGAAGCATTAAAACGCAAACCAGAATTCCAGTAACCAAAAGACTAGATTTCCAACTCGAACAAAGAAAAAGATTTACCTTGAAAAACGAAGTGAAAAAAAGGGCCAAGTTCTGGATAAATGCCTAAAGGTGACATAAGAAACACAGAGTCATAACCTTGCCTTGATAAGTTATTCAAATCAAAGGGTTGCCTCAAAACCAAAGGCACAAAAATACTTACTTGTTCTTCACCACTTCCGTTTGAATATGCCTCAGGGATGGTTGTGCCCGGTGAAAGAATGGTCTGCAAACATGAAAAAGTGTAGATCATCAGGCAAGAAGCCAACACAAGCATGGAGTAGACCAAATTGCTACATTCACTCACAAAAACGAAATTAGAAGAATCGGAATGTAGTTTATTGATCAGGGTTTAATGGAAGAACATGTAAAAATATGATAATACAAATAGAAGCAGCACAAGAAGATAACTAATATACCTGCAGCTGCCCTATAAATATGGTGTACATCTTCACATATTGGACATTGTAAAAGTCTCCGAAGTTGAGAGCTGCAATCTGTCAGACAAAGTTCAAGCCAACAGAAAATTAAATGACGCATTCAATTGGCAATAAGAAAGCAGAACAAAAAATTATCAAGTACCTCGGTCAGACATTGAAGCGTGAGATTCCTATATGCTGGTATAGGAAAGAACTTAAGGAGGGTCTCAAGCTGTAAACAGCCGGAACAGATATCAGAAAACATAATTGTGGTGCCAATCAATATCACTATCTATCTTATTTTAAATCTATCAGCATCAATCTCTCTTTGATTAAAGTCTATTACCAAAGGAGACTCAAAAATATAGCCCAACGGAATCCATGAAAGATAGGCATGCAAAGCAGAGAGTGTTGAACGTATAAGATCCTGTCTTTGTGAAGCTGAGAGGACATAGAGGCATAACTCGTGAATGAGTTTAAACTCGCTGCACATAAAAAAACACCATAGATAAACAAAAATGATAGATCCGACGTCACTTAAGTTACATATTCAAGATACTTAATAGAGTTTGAAGAACTAATATTTCGCAAGACTAAATATAATATTCTCCGAAAGTCTGGCATACCTGTTTAGAGATTGTTTCAGCTCTTTAATCTTTTGCTGAGTCATTTCTCCTCTTGAGAAATCAAAAACCTCTTCGCTTAGGAGCTGACAAAGAAAGACGTGTTATTGTTTCCAGTGAGAAACCGATTAAAGAATCAAGTAAGTTTTCTTACTTTCAAAATGATCATGCAATTTTCGCAGATAGTTTCGCTAGTTTTAGCAGCCGCAACTAGATCGGGAATGAAGCTTGTCCACTTTGCCGGCCAATCATGCTTCACTATCTGTGAATGTATAACAATATATGTTATGCCAGAATATTAAAAAGGCCAACGAGGTGGGATGAGCCAGCGGTTGTAAGCATAAACGAAATTGACTAATAACAACTAAGGCAAATGCAATGGATATTAGTAGGCAGTGCTGAAGATACCTGAACCAGGATAACATTGAGCTTGTTGACATAGAGCCTTTCCGATCTGAAAGATGCTTCATTGCTGGAGAGCTGCAAGGCAAATATCATTGTTAGCATAGCTTCCAAAAGTTTAATCCAGAGAACAACCCCAAGGCCTCCAGAAGTATATATACCTGTACAATGACCTCCGAGATGTAATTTTTCATTCCATCTCGTTGTTCAACAGGTAGTGCATTCCATCTGTACTTTATAACACCTTCTAGAACCTGATAGCAAATCCCAAAGTGATATCTCTTTGTCACGTATCTTAAAAGTAGAGTTTTAATTAACAGTATTATACTTCTATTAGAACATAAAATATGCCAAAGATTTTTCATTCTAAATAACCGTATTTCTATGCCAAGTTGCCAACTTTTATCTAAAAAAAATAGCTTGGGTTAATGCATAGCACTCACTTATCGACTAAATACTAACATCCAGAGAGTTAATTTCATATCCTATAAGGAAAGAAAAAAATGCTGACAGCAACGCGTATAATCAACAGATGCGAGAGCCTAACAACTTAACTGTTCGTATTACGCAAAGGACAGCTAATGTAAAGAAGGCCAGAAAGGGTGTATAATACAAACTCACCTGAAGGGCAAAGAACTTGGTATCCATGCTCTTTGTGTTCTGAAGAATGTGTACAACTTGAAGCCACATCTCAGGATTAGCTTGCAAATCCCGCAAAATCTGGTCAGCAGCAGCTCTCTGTACATGGATGGGAGCAGTGTCGATTAATTCAATGTAAATAACTCAGATACAAATGACTTGAATAATCTATAACCAAAGGAAGATCTGAATAACCGAGAGAGAACGAAAGTCACTTTCAGCTTAGCCTAATGAGCAATTGAATAGAACTGGCTTAAGCCAATCGAGAACACTACAACGCAAAACTATGCTACCATTCGTCAAATCAAGTTTTCCGACGAACAGGAAGATGAAATTGAAGTACCTCTTCCTTAGATCCGGTGACGAAGAAGGCGGCAACGGTGGCGTCGAGCACGGCGACGTCAATCGGCTGGCTCAAGTCTCTTAGCTTCTCGGCCGCCATGGCGGGAGAGATGTGCGAAGTCCGGAGTAGAATGTTTCGACTGTTAACAGTGAGTGTGAGAAGGAAAATACCCTAGGGGAAGAGAGAGAGAGAGATGAAGGGGACAAAAATCTAGAGAGAGAAGAGAGCGGAAAAGGAGGAGAGGAGGAGCCTATAAAGAGAGAGAGAGAGAGTTCTCTCGGAGGCAGCTTTAGATTGACGCAGACGAATGACTTTGAATTTTTATTTTCCTCCGGTAAAATTATTTATTTTAACTCTCTTTTTTCCCTCCTCTCTAAACTATGTTTTATTACTTTCCTATTTATTTACAAAGGGACTTTAAAATTTAAAGTTTACTTACATTTATCAAAGGTTTTCTGCTGACCATTGTTTTACCGATGATATTGTAAAAATATTATTATATAAAAATATTTATCTGTAGGAAATGTAGTGAATAAATATTAATTTACAGGTAATTTTGTAAATACTAATGTAAATGGCTTTCATTTACAGATTTTAACTTAATTATTTGCAAAAAAAATCGTCTTCAAGTTATAGTCGTTAGACAAAATAAATTAATTATTTTATTAACAGTGTTTATGAAATAATTATCTAGCAAATTAAAATTTATGAGAGACTTGGAAGGAGGTCTTTAATTCTTGGTGGTCTTGGTGGCTTTATATGTCCTCACCCTTTCATATCCGTTGTCTTTTTGTAGTGAACTTGATCAAAATCTATTCCAAGCTAGGTACTGTAGATTTACATCAAGCTCAATGTTATAGAGAATTCAATGCTTACAGTTTCTTCACTTTATATTTTATATGTCAAGACATGTCTGTCTCATTGTAAAGCCATTTACCAAAAAAAAAAGTCTGTCTCATTGTTCTTGCTGGGGTCATATACTACATTTTTTTCAGTGCCGCAACAGTTGTTGATGTAATTGCATTGCTTGGCTCTATATTGTAAGCAAATAACTTACTGAAGTTTTGCTGATCAAACTTGTATTCCACGACGTTTATATACATTTGTCCTGTAAGTAGCAGCTGAAGTTGGACGTCTTGTAACAAATAGTTTTTGTGTGGCTTGTTGTATGGGCCACATGGCTCTATCTTTGCATGAATTGTAGGGAGCTAGGAAATTGATATTTGCTTTGTGTTTTTCTGTGCAATGTTTACTCCAGGCGCGCCATAAAAATATTAACATCACATGTACAAAAACACTAATGTCTAAAATCTCCGTAACAATAAGTCTTTTTAAAAAATATATATTTGTAATAAAAAATTACTAACACCACAGTGGATATTAGAAAATAAAGTTAAAAGCTTATTTATGCACTCATGTGGTTATTAGTCTAAATAAAATTAGTATGTTTGTTGTACAAATCGATCTGAAGGACTCTCAAACAGTTATATATATGTGTGTTTTATGAACACTTTGTTTTGCTTCTTATAGTTGTTACACCATCAAATCCTCATCCTCGAGTTTTATTACTATCTCCTTTTTTATCAAATAATTTTATTTCAATCAATAAATAATATTTTATGAGTGACAGGTACAGAGTATACTGCAGATAATGGCATTGCAAAGGAATAAAAATACGAAATATCTTGCAATTAAAAATATATATTCTTTCCAAAATCATTTGTGAGAAGTTTAAGCTGAAAAATAATTGTAAAAAAGGAAAGAAATCTTATCAAAATGGAAAGTATGAGAAATGAGAAAAAGAACTGTGACCGCAGAAAGTGGCGAATCAGCAATGACGTCACACTTGAAACCATCGTAGCTCTATAAAAGCAAGCAGTCGAATCCTCCAAGAAAGTAACCAACAACACCTCGAACTAAGAAGTGAATCTTAGAGAAGTAAACGATGAGTACCGGAGGAAATGGTGGAGCGACGGCTACGAACAAGCAGGTCATACTAAGAGACTACGTGAGTGGTTTCCCTAAGGAGTCTGATTTTGAGATCACTACCACCACCGTAGAACTTAGTCTTCCGGAGGGGTCTAACTCGGTTCTGGTGAAGAATCTCTACCTGTCCTGCGATCCTTACATGAGGAGTCGTATGGGGAAGCCCTCTGCTCTCGCTCTTGCTCAAGGTTTCACTCCCGGAAAGGTACGACGTACAACCTACTTATATTTCAAACTAGTTGACTATAATACATGTGTTATAGTCTCTCTCTCTATCCCGTGTTGATTGCACCATTGTGTGTTTGGTGTAGCCGATCTTAGGGTTTGGAGTGTCTAGAGTGATAGAGTCTGGTCATCCAGACTATAAACAAGGCGACTTACTTTGGGGAATCGTTGGATGGGAGGAGTATAGTGTTATTACTCCTGAAATTCATTTCAAGATCCATGACACCCATGTTCCATTATCCTACTACACTGGACTTCTCGGTATGTTCTATCTCGGCCTTGCTCTTGTTTTTGTTGTAAGGAATCATTTGATAGTGTCCCAAGAGTGAGTCTTGGGTTCAGGCAGAGATCATGAAGTTGAACGTTGTACCCATGTGTAAGTAGTATAGTATGTCTGGATATATATACTCTCCTTCATGGCTTTTCTCTCTTCCTCATAGGCATGCCCGGTATGACTGCATATGCTGGATTTTATGAAGTATGTTCCCCTAAGAAAGGAGAGACCGTCTATGTATCGGCTGCATCTGGTGCAGTTGGACAGCTTGTGGGACAGTTTGCTAAAATGATGGGTTGTTATGTTGTTGGGAGTGCTGGAAGTAAAGAAAAGGTGACACATTACTGATCATCATTTCTAGTTGTTAAGTTTTATGGTTTCCAAATTAAAACCAATTAGCGTGGTCCAAGTTCCTTATAATTATTTAGCCATTTAAGTTTTCGATTTGTGATATTTTATCCAACACTAGTTTTATTTCTTTGTGTCTTGGTGTTCTTTCAAGAGATTGACTTGCCTTTTGCTTATTTTTGTGATGATTAGGTTGATCTCCTCAAAAACAAGTTTGGGTTTGATGATGCATTTAACTACAAGGAAGAACAAGACCTTAGTGCTGCCCTGAAAAGGTTCAATAACCCACTTATGTGATGTCTATATATCTTATATGAACTGCTCTTTTACTAACGCATGAGAACTTCTCTTCTTCCTTTTTTGTCCCTAGGTGTTTTCCCAAAGGCATTGACATATACTTTGAGAACGTAGGAGGCAAAATGCTTGACGCGGTGCTCTCAAACATGAACATTCACGGGCGTATCGCTGTATGTGGAATGATCTCACAGTACAACCTTGAGGATCAAGAAGGTGTACACAATCTAACCAGCATAATCTACAAGAGAATCCGCATTCAAGGCTTTGTAGTCTTTGATTTCTTCGACAAATACTCAAAGTTTCTGGAGTTTGTGATTCCGTGTATCAAAGAAGAGAAGATAGCTTACGTGGAAGATGTAGCTGAAGGACTCGAGAAAGCTCCTGAAGCTCTTGTTGGACTGTTCTACGGTAAGAACGTTGGGAAGCAAGTTGTTGTGGTTGCTCGTGAGTGAAAGCAAGATTTAGTCAATGTTGTGTGTTTGGGATAACTAAGAATATTTATCCATATACAAAGACAGCTTCTCTCTTCTTCTCCTTTATTGTTTCTGTAAGACAAAAATTACATTAAAAAGAGTAATTGAATTGGTTTGGTATGGTTTTGAACATTATCACCTTCCAGAATCCTATTTACCACATTACTTGCATCGCACTTAAATAGCGCAGGAAATTATGCTTATGCAACTAGTTTCGACTTCATTGGTTTTACATTTAGATTGCTTCTCTATAACTCTTTGCATTCAAGCACAAGTTTGGATTCGATTTTGCATTCAACTACGAGGAAGAAAACGATCTTAATGATACCTTAAAGTGGTAAGTAAAGATCTCTTCTTCTATATTCACACTCAATTGAAAGACTAAACCCCACCGTTAAACAAACAAAGATTCTCTCATCGCCTACAAACAAATACGTATTCAAGGTTGCCATTGATTACTTGCACAATTACTCTGAATTGGAGTTTGTGCTTCAGTATATATGTCGAAGATGTTGCTGATGGGCTCGAGAGCGCTCCTGATGCGCTCACTGGACTATTTCCGCGGGAAGAAATTGGGAACACATCTCGTGGCGGTTTCTCGTGATCTTGAGTGAGAGAAATCAAAAAGCTGTGGCCTGTATTCTGCTGCAAGTGACGATGGAGTTGTTCTTAAAATAAACAAATTACAAAACCGTTTAAGTAGTTGTGTTGCTAGTGTAAACATTGGTGGGTTCATCATATTTACTTTCGTCGGTACTATGTAAGAAACAGTTTGAAACATTTTATCTAAAGAAGTATTTCGTCGAACAACTTAAATGCGTTTCAGTTTGAAACATGTATGGTCGCGTATCTTATTACAGCGTAGTTCTAAAACAAGCGAGAGTCTTTTGTCTATAGATAAAATGCGTTTGCCTACAACAACAAATTTAAAAACACAAACCCAAACATCTGAAGAGTTGAATCGCATTCTCTTTTTCACTTCTTGTCGAATTCCCAAACGACTCCACCATCTTCTTTGACCTTTTTGTTGATCCAAGCTTCTATAAGCATACCAGCACCGATCCCACCAAGTATGAAGCTTCCGTAGAAGGCAAGAGTCGATGGCCATGGCTTTCTCGGCAGGAAGTAAGCTTCGTACTTCTCTTCGAGTCCCCTCGGCATCTGTTTTCTCGCTCTCGCCACCATTTTTACACCACCACCACTTGGCTTCGTCTGCTTCTTCTGATTCTGATTCTCACTCGTCCCCCACTCCTCTCCTTTCCATGGATCCTTCGCCCCTTCACTTGCCATCTTCGAGCGCCCCAACGAAAAATCTCAATTTGATCGAGATGGTGATTGGTGGGTGAAGCACGTCGCTGCTTCTTCCAAAATGTTATACTAACCTAATTTAGGCCCAATCAAAGGTCCTTAAGGCCCAGTAAAGCCCAGTTAGTATAGTTTCTGCGCACGTGCAATTGGTAATAGACAGCACGTGGTGAGGATAGAAATAAATCTCACTCGCTCAACTTGCACGTTGAAGTCACGCAGACAAGATCCATTTAAAATGAAATAAACGCGCGTGGATTCCTTGAAGAAAAGATGAAGGAGGCGTAGACTTCAGAGTTCAGACACAACCCACTTGGACACAACTGTAACTTCAACATCTTTATCGATCACGAGCAGACACACACACACTCTGTTCAAGAACATCTGATTCGAATCCATTTACTTTGTGAGTTTATTTAGATCAGTCTCTTCAGATCAGAGTTGTTTTCTTGCTAAAAATATCAATTTTATATTAGCCTGCGAGGATTATCGATTGCAGATTTAGGAGTAAACTAGCAATGGACTCAGAGCTGATACTTCACGAAGGAGGATGCCACTGTGGGAAGATCAAATGGAGAGTAAAAGCATCGAGAAGAGTGGTGGCATGGAGCTGCAACTGCACAGACTGTTCAATGAGAGGCAACGTTCATTTCATCGTTCCTTCAAGCGACTTTGAGCTTCTCGGTGATTCCAAAGATTTCATCACCACTTACACTTTCGGGACTCACACGGCCAAGCACACCTTCTGCAAGGTCTGTGGGATCACATCGTTTTATACCCCCAGGTCTAACCCCGATGGAGTTGCAGTCACTGTTAAGTGTGTTAAGCCAGGGACACTGGACCACGTAGAGGTTAGAAGCTATGATGGTCAGAACTGGGAAAAGTCGCATAAAGAGACCGGTATTGCTTCGTTCTCCAAAGACTCGAGCTAAAGAAGCTTAAAGCATGAGCGAGAAACAATTTGGAAAATCAATGTTTTTTTCTTTGCTTAATGCTGTTCAAATCTGTAACCAGCAGATAACTATGTTTATCATATCAATGTGACTTGTTTGTGATACTTGTTTATGTTACTGGGCTGCTAAACTAGAGCATAGAATTATACAAAAATAGTAAGCAATGGTGACATTGTATAGGATAGGCTTTTAAAGTGTACACATATATCTAGAGGACTTGCAAGACTGAAAATGTGAAGTGGAGTGATGGGTCTTAAGACAAGAAAGGACTCAGAGAACTGGAGGTGGTAGAGTTAGGTCTCCAGCAATCGAATCTGCAAACACTCCTGGATCCTTTCACCACCCGTTGTGATCATCTCCCTCTCGTCTTAACATTCACAGTGTATATTAACTTAGAGCATCCGCATTAGCGGTTTTAAAGCGGGTCATGGGCTCGAGTTCTAAGGGCCGAGTGAATAAAAGAAAATGAAAAATGGGTTTATTTGCGTGAACCGGGCCTTACGGATGAACCCGTAAGAAGGGAGTTCAAGCCACGCGTCGATCACTGATTGGCTTCTCCTTTCCGCGTAGACGACGAAGAAAGCAGGGTTTCCGCGTTACTCGACTCATTTCTCTTTTCTCTCTAAAATCTAGGGTTTGTTCTCTCGGGGGCGATATTTGGTGCGACGGCGATTCCCGAAGGTTCTCTCCATCCAATCGACGACGGAGTGTCATCTACACGATCTCAGGTGAGTATGTACTAGATTAACGGTTTGTAGAGTCCATGTTCGGGTCGAAAGCGGTTATTCGATTTGAAATCGATTTGGGCGTTTCGAGTTTTAGAGTTCAATGTTGTCATGGGGTTTCGATAATCGTCATGGGGGTTGTATTAACCCAGTTAGGGTTCGTTAATCGGGGATTCGATGTTGATTTGGGGATTTAGGGTTACGGTTCCAAATTGATTTGGGGATTTTAGGTTAGGGTTGTTAATCGATTGTGTGGGTTTCGTTTGATGGTTTAAAATCGTCGATGAGTGGTTTATTGATTTGTTTTCATTTGATTGTTAACTTTAATGAGTTTGCTAATGATTTCTGTTTGTGTTTCTGCTACAGATGGATCCCGCAGCAGAGAGAAGAGACGGAAAGAGGAACATTGAGTACAACAACTCATTAGGCTATGTGGCGGATTCAGAGTATGGTATTCCAAAAAGGTGTTACTGCGGTGGGAGAATGATTGCAGAGGTTCAGAGGAAGGAGGAGCACGACACTCTTCCTGGGAAGCGGTTCTTCACCTGCGTCAACTACGAGGTAAGAAAGAAACATAGTTTAGTGTTTGTGTTATGAATTTGTTTCTGTTTTTAATTTCAGTACATGGTTTTACCAAGGCTGATGGGCTCCACTACCGTCAGCCTTGGGTGATTGGTGTACAGGAGGAGATCGAAAGGCTGACTAGCCGGCTGGAGGAGGCTGAGAAGGTTATCAAGGAGGTGCCCATCCTCAATGACCAGATCGTGTCTCTAGAGGTTAGTGATCATTCATTGAATTGTAATGGTTATTATTTGTTGCTCTTTCATTAGTTATTAGTTAAATTAAAAGAGAGTATTAACCTATTTACATTGTTCTTTCCATGTCCAGGAACAGGTTAAAAGCCTCTCTGGTCTGCTCGATGTTCTCACTGTGAAGGTGCATGACCTGGAGATGGTGTGCTTCGATTAAAAAGCAAAGGTACCGTCTTATCTCATTGGTCGCCTTTTTGTGATGCTTTTGTGATGCTGTGATCTGGTTGTGTTTATTTTTTTTTATTAATATGTTAACGTTAACTGAGCTACTTGTAGTTCAGTTAAAATTAAACTAGAAGAACAACTTCATACTAGAAGTTGTTGTGTTTACTAAACTAGAAGCTAAAACTAGAACTTGTAAAAATTACCATAAATTCTTTGTGTTTGTTGGTTGGTTGCTGTGATTAAGACCGATTGTACTGAGCTTTAAATAATTGTCTCTACTGATTTGATAGGTGTAGTTAAATGAAGTTGTTGTGTGATCAATGTTTGGTAGTTAGAGTTAAATGTTGTTGCAAATTGTAGTTTAAAAACATAACTAATGCACTTGTAAAACACACACATTCCAAACCGAAACAAAAATGGAACCTTTTCCCCAAAACCCCCAAGCCTCTCCCGTTAACCAAAGACGCAAGTGGTCAACCAAAGAATCTATCCGAAATGGTCAACATTTATCCAATCCATCCCACTACCTCAAGGTCTTAAAGCTGAGCTTTTTGCTGAAAAACAAGAATCCGCCAGAAAAGATGTCGAACGTGCTTTCGGAGTTTTGCAATCGAGGTTTGCAATAGTTAAAAATCCTGCTCTACTATGGGACAAGGAAAAGATTGGAAAGATTATGAGAACTTGTGTCATACTACACAATATGATAGTAGAGAACGAACGAAACACATATATTCTGTCTGATACATCTGAGTTCGAGTCGGGAGAGTCAAGCAGGAGTTCACAGGTGGAAATCTCGCAACCTACGGACTCCCCTTCCAACTTTGTTAGTAGGCATGGCATTCAAGCTCAAATTCGGGATCAACAGAAACATGATCGTTTGAAAGCCGATTTAGTTGAAAATATATGGCAAAAATATGGTGATCTACATGAATAATCTTTTTATGTTTTTGAATTTCCATTGTATTAAATAAAAAAAAATTTACAAATTTAAAAAAAAAAATTAATATTATTTTATTCTTATGAACCCCATTTTTGGGTTCACTAATGGAAGAACAAAATTAATACGGGTTCGTCACTGTTCACGGACCCACCAAAAAACAATAAAAAAATCCCTATGAACCCCCCCTTGGGGTTCACTAATGGGCATGCTCTTAGTGCAGCGAGGACGGATCTCGTAGGTACAAGAATAGATTGAGTGATGCCAAAAAAAAAAAAAAGAATAGATTGAGAAGATAAAATACAAATCTTTTGTCACATAACAACTCTCTTCTTTATAAACCCAACACATAAATCCAGAGAGATCCTCAAACAACGATTACTTTACATACGAAACTGTCTCGTGTCATCATCAATTAAACACCAAATACACAAACACAGTTCTGTTAAAACCATCTCAGAATCGAATGAGATCATCATCTTTAGACGACTTCTTCGAGTCATGTCCGCCATCTGTCGAGGAACCGCCGCTCTTCTTGCCAAATATCATCTCATCAAGATCATCCATCATGTCATCCCCACTCCCACCACCTCCATGGATCGAAGAAGCTCGTGTACTCGACGATTTTCTGACCAGAGATTCTTCTTTTCCATGAAGCGGAGAGTCATCAGGCTCTTCAGAGACAGGAATCATGGCTGGCTCAGGCGCGGTTAGCGGTGCAGAGGGTTTGTTCATCTCCTCGTACTTGGACATAGTTTTCACAAGCTCGTCGTTCACATTCAAGGATTCAAACAGAAGAGCTTCGTCTTCACCTGCTGTTTCGATGATTCTTTGGACAGTGGTTTGGGACTGGCGACACTGCTGTACAAGTGTCGTTGTTAAGTCATCCTGCATATAAGAGTGATTGAGCAATTTGGTCAATGAGCAACTAGATTAAACATATATAGCTGATGCCTACTAATTGGGATTTACCTGTAAAGCATCGTGCTGAGGAGAAGAGGAGAGAACCGTGGAAAGAAGTTCAATGCTGTTTCTTGCTATATCGAAAGCTTCCTTTGTCTGCTCAGCGGTAAAGCTTCTTACAGGAGGAGCATTATACTGAACATGCTCAGGCTCACGCGCATGCTGAGGAAGTTCAGTGCTCACTTCTGGTGCTGGAGCTGACCGAGCTGGGGTGAAGATAGGTGCCAAGCTCTCGTTGTCTCGTCCAGGGAAGCGGATACCTCTCGCTTTTAAGCTCTATAACACAGAAACAATAAGACATGATCTTACTAGATTCTGACATCAAAGCCACATTAGTATGTAAACCAGGTCACAGTTACCTTGTAAGTTTCTTCGAAAACAGGTAAGTAACGAAGCTCACTGGTCGATTCACCCCAAGCTTCAATCAGCATCAAAGCCTTGTTACGATTATTCACAACTGTCTGCGGATCATCAATCACCCTAACCATCTCATCAAGGACTCTCTCCGCCGCCACCTCAGAGAAAGCCTTCTCGCAGTTCTTAACACACGTCTCGAGCAAAACAAGGGCGAGGTACTGAACCCTCGGCTGCTGCTTACTCATCATGATCCTCTTCTTTATCCCACGGATCAAATCGACGCTGTTGATCGTCTCTTGGTTGATCATGTCGCATATCTCCAGGTTCATGTCCCAGTCAGGCTCCTCTAGATTCTCCGAGGTAGCGTCCTCGACTATTTTGTCGGTCGGGTTGGGGCCTTGGAAAAGCTCCTTCATTTTGATGCTCATGGAGCTAACGCCGGCGGTGATTTTGTTGCTCACTTCTGAGCCTCCGATCTTGAGGCGCTCGCCGAAGGCGGTCACTTTGTCCATGAGATTGTCACTCATCTTTGCTTGATAAACAAACCTGTAAAAATGGAACACATCAGCTTACTCATCAAGAAAATGGAACTGTACCATACAGAACAAGATAGCAAAAAAAAGCTGAAACATCAACTTATACATGCTGTCAATAAGACTAAACAGTACTAACAAGCAAGGAAACAGACATGAAGCTATCCTCAAATTATCTTGATCTATCAGAACAAAACAAGGATGAAATCATCAAAAGGTACTGACTTTTTTTTTTTTGAAATAAAAGGTATTGACTTTGACGACTACATAACTGTGTTTTACCCACGAGTCTAGAATCAATTAGGGTTTGCTGGGAAATAACTAACTTCGATGCAAAATCGATAGTCCAAACAAAAAAAAAAAATCAAAATCCTCACTGACCATGAAAACCCCCAATTAAGGAAACCCTAGAACTAGAACGATCAGAGAAGAAAACAGTAAACAAAAAAACAGCGAAATTGAAAGTAGAAAGCACACGAGTTTATACCTTGCCTACGGATCCGAAGCTAGAGGAATGAGAAAGGTGGAAATGATCGATTCTGGCAACAAGAAGGAGACTAGAGAGGAGACAAAGTCAATATGCAGTTGACGCCGGGCTAATTCAGAAGAAGAAGAGGAGAGAACGCGTCTTTCTCTTTAAGTGTGTTTGGTCACGGGAATAACTTTATGTCCTCCTCCTTTTATCTTTATTTTCTTCCTCCTCCTTTACGTTAACATTATTGCCCAAAAATATACTGTATTTTTTTGTTAAATAGATATAGTTCAATTAATGCTAACAAAATTTGAAAATTTAATTCCAAAAATATGGTTTATAATTTGGTAGATTAATGAAAAATCTTACAAAATTATTATTAGACTTACATTTCATGATTTAAAAGGACGCAAATCCAAATAAATTAATGTGAAAAACAGAAAAAATAAATACATATACTTATTTTGATAATAATAAAGATAAAGATGTTCAAAAAATACCTGTACTTATTATGGTTTAATATAGGTCGAAATATGGAAAAAAAAAATTCGTCTTCAAAGCCGTTCTCTCTCCCTCTTTTTTTTCCTGAAACCAAAATATATAAAGATGAAGGAAAAAAAGGGGGCGTTCCGAGAATTGAACTCGGGACCTCTCGCACCCTAAGCGAGAATCATACCACTAGACCAAACGCCCTTTTTGTTAGAGGAAATCGGCAGCTCATTTCTTAGTGATAAGCTTCTTTGACTCTCTTCTAACTTGAACCACATTTCGCGCCCTTATCGTTGGAGCTGCACTTGGGTTCTGCTTCTGCATTGGCACTCGTCGTTCCAAACCTCCTCCTCCTCCTCCTCCTCCTCCTCCTCCTTCTGTGGCAGTTAATGGAGATACTAGCAACAACTTGATTTCAAAGGATCCTCTTGTGATCGAGAAACTCGCTGATACTCTCGATGATTTCAAAATGGTAACATCCTTGCCTCTCTCTCTCTCTGTTCCCTCTTTGCTGTAATCGAAACAAAAGATTCTGAATTGATTTTATGTGCGTTTTGTCTGTCCTTTAAGGTTTTGGTAGTGAGGAATGATCTTAAGATGAGGAAAGGGAAGATTGCAGCACAATGCAGGTGACACTTATACTCTTTAAAAACTAATTCTCTCTTTAATTCATCCTTGGTCTCTGCTTGTTCTGATTCTCTTGTAGTCATGCAACATTAGGTTTATACAAGAAGATGGTTCGTCGAGCGCCTAAAGCATTGAACTGGTATCGTTCCTACTTATCAAAATCCATTTGTTACTTTAAAATATAGTTTTTGATTGACAGTATTGGTTTGATATTGCAGCTGGGAGGAATGTGCACAGCCAAAAAGTTGTTGTGAAGATAGAGAGTGAGGACGAGATGCTAGAATTGCAAGTGATTTTTACTATAACAAAGTCAATCGTTATAGATTGTGACTTGTAAAGTTGGTTGATATTTATCTTGGACTGGTTCATAGAGCTTGTCTTCACTTATATTACTGTATTGACTCTGTTTCACGAAACTGACAGGAAAGAGCTAAATCCCTTAAGCTGCCTACACATATATCACCATCGATGCTGGAAGAACACAGATTGCCCCAAGTGAGTTTCATAGTTCTCATCCCCCTCTCAACATTCTAATCCCTTGGTGCTTGCTATTCAACTAATTGGGAGAAGCCTCCTATGGAATCATTTTTTTCTGCTAAAATGTGGATTCTAATATACTTCTATTTTTTTTTTTTCAGATTCAAGGACAGTTATGGCTATATTCTTGGTGAGTTGTTATTTTCTGATCCAAGTCATGCTACTTTGATGAGTTTGAGAGCTGCAAATTGCTATTACCTTAGATAACTAAATGTACTAGTCTGGTCCCTTGGTGCTTGTCCTTCACCCTGATTTGATTTTATAGCTCACAAGAATCCATTCCATCGTATGAAAATGTAAGCTCAAAAAATTGGTTTTGTGTGGTATCCAAATCTACCATCTGCAACGTTCTATGGGGGCAATAGAGATCTTGCTAGCATAATTTGTTTATAGGATTTTATCAGCTTTTCTGGGTACAACATTCGAAGACTTAAAAGGGTTGATACTGCTGCAGGACCAGTTCAGGTTGTTGATGTAAGTAACAGGTGGACTAAAGCTTCTGTAGCAGCTTCAAGTTTCTATGTGACATCTCTTCAATCGGTTCTTTCAGATCAGATGGATCAAGCACAAGGGAGAGAGACATGACCTACATTCTTGATGATGATGAAAAAGTGAGAAATTTGAATGTTTACTCATTCTTGACGACGATGATGAAAAAATCCAATTTTATTTCATTCTCCCCCAACTTTTCATAGACGTTTCTCTCCGGGATCAGATTGATTAACCAATGGTGATATCAATGCTTTCCAGGTTTTGTATTAGAGATAGCAAAAGGTTCTAATTGCATTCCAGGAGCTAGTATTTTGCTTCATTCGAAAACTAAACAATTGTAACATCTTGTTTTACTGTATTTTCAGGAGATAAACAGAGCTTTATTCTGTATTTTCTTACAAAATTTGATTTAAGTTAATACAATCTACATGAGAGATCATTTGTAACCACAATCCTTGTCAAATTCCCTTAACAAGGGATCGTTCTTGAATCTGAACCTCTGCATTACGTTACGGCGACGCTTTAATAACCTCTGCATGACGTTGGAAACTCGCTCACGCAATCAGAAAACAACGAAAGGGAGTAACTTCATGCATGTAAAGACTTGCCTCGCAAACCATATCAACGCATTTTCACTCAAGAGTCGCGACTTTATTGGCTTAATGTCACACATGTTCCCATGTCAGAAAAAACACTCTTCTTTTTCTGAGGCACACAACAACAACAGTATACAGATTCACTTCCGCAGCAAAAATAGGACCATCAATACTCCATGCATTTATAATGATGATTAACACAAACAAACAAATTGAATCTCACACTTCTCCAGTGAACTGAGGTCGAGACTCGAGGAATTACACAACGGCTGCTGATGGAGCCTTCCCCAATGTGTTCCACAATATATAATCCCCAGAAGTCACCTGTTATACGCACACATTATGCAGTTAAACACATACATAATTTATCATTTCTCAAGGTCTTTTACTTACCTGAGCTGAATACTCGACTGGTGACTTTGTGGTTGGATAGATATTGACCTAGCAAAACAAAGGGAGGCGATGAACAAAAAGAGAGAACCAACCCTTTGTAAAATCTGAGCTAGCAGTCTTAACAATGTAAAGCTAATCACCTAAAAAGCTTACCGATTTCGTGTCGATGGACATTCGAGATACAGATGCCCCCACAATCTTGAACGAGACCTATATACCATTAAACAGATTTTTGAAAAACAACCAAGACAAGAAGGTTCCAAAAGGAAGAAAGAAAAGGCATATACACATACCTTAGCGTAGTCATAGGCTTGCCAGCAGAAAGGTTGCTCCATCTCAACCGCTGGGAGATCCTTGTTCATCTTCTGCACCAAAACATCCTCCACGTTCACCACATTCTCTGTGCCCTCACCGTCACTCTCGTCATCATCATCTCCCTCTCCGCTTATCCTACTCTTCAACGGACTAAAACTTAATTGTCCCGGGGAAAGTTGCCTCGAGGCTTTTTCCAGAAAGACCACGCCCACTTCCCACAACCCTCCACTCAACAGAGTGTTCTGTGGTCACAACAGTCCCAGCTGAAGGAGTCCCATCAAACGCCACAATCCTTCTCCGCGGAAAGGGCATAGTAATAGTGCAAAACTCCATCGAGAGAGGACTCTTGTAGCCTTCCATGAGACCCACCTTGAAGAGGAACGCACCTTCGTCCTCTGAGACCATAGATAGCTGATAAAACCCTTTCACCGGTGGTCCAAGCCCACAACCCGCCTGGTACCTCATGAGAACAAAGTTACCCAACGGAGGTTGGAAAACAATGTTCTGCTTGTCAATCCCATGTGCTGGGACTTGCGCGCACGGGTGGAAAGATATAGACTCGATGCGGGCTTTACTCAGACCCGCTAGAGGAAGGACACGTCAGGCAGCCCTTCTAGCTCTGCACGGCAGTTTATCTGTCCTGCCACAGATACACTGTCGGGAATCTCGTCGCGGTCGTACATTGCAGCGTTAATGGTCTCATGGATTGTGAATAACAGCCTTTGCTTCCCTTTGTACAAGTACGGCTTCCAAGCTGGTTGCTTAAGGTCTTGGTGAGGAGGCTCAGCAGAGGAAAAACCATTTGCTTTCATAGCAAAGATATTAGAAATGCTGAGGTCTAATGGTGTACCTGCAAAATTGATTTAAAAGTTGTCAATAGATGGTCTAGTAGAAGACAGAGGGATGGATTCTCTAGTACGAACCAAAGGGCATAGCACTAGCGATGAAATTTCTAAGTAGATCTTTGTCAAGTTGCCCTGCTTTAGGAGCATCTGATGCCGCAGCTCCGGTTGTAAAGGAACCAGAGGAGGAGGAAGAAGATGCAACGGGTGCAGCAGCTACAGGTCTTGGCCTCGAAGACATACCAATACTTCCAGTTAGTGAATCAAACAATCCTCCAACTGATGGCGAAGCTGTGACAACAACCTCAGGCTCAGCCGTATCACCAGAGATGATGTCACCAAACGAATGTGCCACCATGAAAGCCCTACAAAAACACGACACACAACTGAAACTCTTTGTCTAGAGAAAAAAGGAGATGTGTAGTTAAAAGTGTAACCAACCCAGTGATGGAAGACATGTTGAGCAAGAGAGATGATAAACTCAGATCTTCACCAACAGCTGATCCACAATCAGATCTATTACATAACTTCACAAAGTCTCTCATCTCCTTTGGGTCAACCAAAGGCAAGACGAGGATGTGATATAGAGCTTTTGTGTGAAGCACAACAGGCCAGAGAATATTCGTCTCCTCATTTTCGTTAGGTTCATTATCCTCCTCAGATAATAAGGAAAGGCTGATGATGTGACGAGTGATGGGATCGTCGAGCCATGAGTCCGATCCTTTTGTTGATTGAGCGACACGTAAGCCGTATCCACGGCTCGAGCCTTCTCGTCTCTTTCTACGAGCGAAAGCTACAGCGAGTTGTTGATCGGTGGGAAGTTTAGGAGGATCTGAGCCGCCGGTGTTTTCGTTTTCCGTCTTGAAGGCGGAGCGCCACCGCTTCTCCACCACCGGAAACCTCCTGGTTTTGTTTTAAGGATCAGAGATGTTGGAAGAATGAAAATTGAGCGATTAATATGAAATTAAAAAAAAAACCTGGAGAATACAACAGTGTCGTGATTGTTGATGATCCAGAGAGCTCTAATGCTGCAGCCAGAGGGCATGGTTTTGAAGTGAAGAACGTTTCTGGGTGTGTGGATTTTTGGTGGAGGAGATGAAGAAGACGAAGAAGACGGAAATTCAATTCAATTCGGTTTGGTTTGGTTTATTCAAATAGACTGAACCGGCTTTAACAACATCGATTGTGGGCTGGGTTCAAAAGAGATGGGCCTTTATCTGGCCCAATAACTTTAAAAAGAAAGCAAAATCAAATTGCTTCAAGTCCATTCCTTTTACTTGCTGCGAAAGTATGTTGTTGACCGATCGTCTTTATGTATAGAATAGATTTGTAAGAATCTCATTGATTTCTGGTCGGGTGGGCTGTCTACAGTTCATGTACAGAAAAAAAAATATACTTTCAACATAAATCTTCAATGTCTTCTTCACACTTCCGAGAAACGATAGTAAACCCTAGTTCTGAGTTCAAGAAGGCCTAATTATCCGTCAGTTGACAGTGAATTTCTTGCTCTGTACGTAACGAGTCATTTACCAAAGGTCGACTTGTTAGTGTCGGAACTAAATATGGCTGTGTAATGATTTACGACATATGAATGTGTTAAAAGACTAATAGATTAGGTCGTGTGCAATAATTAACATGAGCAAAAACAATTAACCATTAAAAGAACATTTAGGACATCATTGCAAAATCTTGAAGGAGAGACACAAAAAGTTTGGAGAGAATCAAAAAAAAAGAAGAAGCTTAGATGCTACTAGAGTCACGGCCAAAGATAAAGCGTCGAACCCAGTCAGAGACCACGAGCGACCTTGTGCGCCAGCTCACCAGTTTGCTAGCGTAGACAGAGTACCATAGCCACTGGCTGCTGTGACCAATGGAGACCCAATCCCCTGGCAGTTCAGCCGCTGTCTGTTCCCCTCCAAGCGGAGCAAACGATCCGAAATGTCTGTACCTAAACGGCTGGAACCTGTGCCTACCTTCTCCTCTAAACCTCAGTGGTCCCTCTGGCTTCTTCTCACACTTCTCCATTTTATTAAAGCACTTCGCAAGGTACTTCCCTTGTTGTGACGCAACCTGTTTAATTAATATCATCAAGAAATCAGAACCGAGAGGTTTAACTAACATCTAGTCCGTTTACTTGTTCTAGAAGAAAGCTTTTTACCTGTGCAGTTGCTGGAAGATTCTTCATCTGAGTATCAACCTCAGAGAGAGCTTGCTTAAACGTCTCGATGTTGACCTCCGTGTCATCACCATTAGCACTCTTCAGCAAGTTTGCAATGTTTCTGAGTTTCTTCTTCTTCAAGTAAAGCTCCACCTGAGGGTACCTCTGGCAGATGTCTTTCACCACACTTTTGAACTCTTTCTTGTTCAATGTTCCCGTCTCTCCCTTGTCTGCCTTACTGAAAATTGCAGCTATATCTTCCTGTTAACACAAGGCAACAATCAGATTAAAACTCTGAAAACTCACTCATCATTTGATACATGACTCATATAACGATTTTATATTTAAATAACTCGAGTAGATGCTAACAAATGGTTTATGTCAGTAGTCTAATATCAATTTTGGTCATTTAAATTTAGTAAACATTATTAAATTATATTAAAATAATAATCTACTATAATCTTTGAGAACTCTTCAATGAGGTTGCTCTGAAAAGGTGTTGAAACGTTACCATGACTCTACGTTGGTTGATGGTTGCAGTATCACCTAAAGCATAGACACTGTCACATCCCTCCACTCTAAGCCATTCATCAGTCGCCAAGACACGCCTCTGACCCTGTAAACATATAACTCAAACCTCAGTTAGATGGACAAGAAAGAGCAAATGATTTGAACAAAAAAAAAAAGTTAAATCTAACCTGACCAATCCGGTGCATAAACTCCTTGATGACAGGACGTATCCCAACCCCCGTCGACCACACAACCATACCATAAGGCTCAGACACAATCTTCCCAGTCGCTATCTCCTTTGTTGATATCTCATCGGCAGTCACTCCACAACCATGTTCTTAGTCTTCAGATCAATACCGTCTCTCTGGAACTTCTCCTCGGCAAACGCAGTGATCCTCTTGTCAAACATGTTGAGAATGTGGTCTCCAGCTTCGAGAAGAGTGATCCTCGTAAACTCTTGAACCTTGGGGTAAATCTTCGCCACGTCCTCGACCAAAAAGTCATGCAACTCAGCAGAGAACTCGACCCCGGTGGGCCCCCCACCGACCACTACGAAGTGGAGAATCTTTTTCCTCTCTTCTTCGGTTAGAGAAGGAAGAGAAGCTCTCTCGAAACAGTTGATGACAGATCGACGAATCTTGAGCGCGTCCTCGGCTTCTTTTAAAAAGTGAGCGTGCTCCTCGACTCCAGGGGTGTTGAACGTGTTGGGCTTAGCTCCAACGGCAACGACAAGAATATCGTAGTCCATGTCAAACTCCTTATCAACGTTAGAGCCGTCCTTGGATCTGCAGTGGATCTTCTTGCTGGAGGGATCGATCTCGACGCACTCCGCCTCGGTGTACTCGAACCCTTTCTTGCGCATGAGGCCGCGGATGGGCTCGACGATGCTGCGGGCTTCGACGGTGCCGTTGGTGACGCTCGGCAGGAGAGGGGTGAATAGGAAGAAGTTGCGCGGGGAGACGACTTTGACGTCGTAGTTAGGGTTGTTGAAGTGGCTCAAGAAGCTGTAGCCTCCCCAGCCGCTCCCGAGGACGACAACTTTCTTCTTCGGTACTTCTTGTCCATCCGAGGTTAATGCACGTCTCGGTGGACCCGAGTCTGAAAAAACTAGTAGACCTCCACCGCTGCAAGAAACCATTTACATGAAACGACAACGGTTAGAGAGCGAAACGACAAAGATTAAAAAAATCAAAACAATTTACAGAAACTCTAGTGAGACCACAGATCTAATGAACTATACGTTACTTAAAAAAGAACTGGATCTGAACTAACAATCTAACAAAGAAGTATTCATACATGTATACATTAATATTCATTACACAAGAAGAATGTAAAGAAAAAAAAGAAGAATGGAATGGTGAAGCAGATCTAGAGGAGAGACCTGCAGGTGCTGAGAAGGAGGAGCTTGGAAGCAGAAGGGTAAGCTTTGAAGAAGCTGTAAGCTCTATTGTAGAAGCTATGGGAACTCATGATGTTGTTTCCAGCAAAATTTACTCAGCCTCTCTCTGGTTCTCCAGAATGTATATATATATATATATATATATATATATATATATAAAGGTGAGAGAGCTTTACGAGAATATTGGAAGAGAGGAGGAGGCTGTGGTAATGTGAAAGCAAAGAATGGAAACTATAAAGGCTACACTTTTTAGGTTTAGAGAAGCTGGCTAGATACACACACCTAAGCAAAAGAAAGGAAAGACAGCTATTGAGGAAAAATTGGAGTAGCGCCCAAGTAAAAATATGGAATATTGCCATTTAATAATATTCGCATTTTTCTCCCAAGAAAAAAGGAAACGGGAGGCCCAATAAATAAACGGCTGACTGACTTTTTTTTTGGTTTGACTTACGGTTCAACCCTCGGGTAAAGTTTTTTTCAAAATAATTTATTACATTTTTTTAATTATATTCAATTTGTGTATGTTGACCGAAAATATTTTGCATTTTTAAAATAAAATAACAGTTGTGTCGCAAACAATGAGTATCGCAACAAATAAGAAGCATGGAAAGGATATGCATTTTCCAAGAGAAGAGCCATGTTTAAGTTAGTATTAAGAAGCATAGGCATGTGTATTGCATGTTGTGACCTTCACTAGTTGTTGTGACCCTGAATCAATAAACTCTACCCATATGGCCTGGCCTTGCAAATTTTCCCAAGCTACAGTAGCGGGTTGTGCATCAGGGTTTTCTTTCACCAACACCAAATGGTCCCAATCTCCTCAAGCATAGAAAAGTCCTGTTAATCTATCAAAACAAGTCAAGGTACCGACTCTAATACTCACAAAACTGGTTAAACCAGAAATTAAACAAAATTTTACTCCAAAATCTAGCTACAAGGACTGGGATCGAGAATATTTTCTCCATACAGTTGATATGATCTAAACAAAGAACATTGAAGAAGACTTAAAAACATATAAACATTTTTGGAAAGAAATAGTAGCAATGAAAGGACAGAAGATTCACACGCAAAAACGAGTCTCTGATCAATGGTTCAGCTCTAATATAATCGGTTCAGTTCAGATTAGGAATTTGATAAACGTAAATTAAATTAACTTATAATTATATTTCAGAGTTTAATTTCATGCATTAGAGTAGCTTTTATGTTAGTGATAATAGACAAGATCCAAGCATACATATTATGTTACATCCAAAAGAACATAAACCAAGTTGACAATTTTTCATATCAAAGAAACCAACCAGAAAGTATACAAACCGAAACCTCTTCTCAGTGTAATGAGATTTATTTCTTGGAGTATTCAGACGAATGAATCGGATCATACCTTTCCGGTGGTTGCTGCTGCGACGACTCTGACGGTTGTGGTGACGGTGGTGGATGCTCAGCTTCAACCTTTTCTTTTGTTTTCTGACTAACCTCTCCAGCCGCTTTAGCAACTCTGCTGAACGCTCCAGCGGCCCAGCTCACACCCGGTCAACACATAGCGGTTCTTCATCACGGCGGTTCCTGCGCTGCTAACCGTCTGTTCCGCAGAGGCAAATGCAGACTTGGTCCTCTCCGTGACCTGGAAGCTCTGGTCCACCTCTTTGATCCTGTCGTTCACCAGGCTCGTACCGGCTGTGAATTTTTGGCTTAGGCCGATTTTCTGGTCTATGGAAGCGACTCCTGCGGTTGCGGTTTGAAGTGAAACCGAGTTTTTCGTCGAAAGCTTTTGCTTTGGCCGACGGCGTCTTTCCGAGGATGAAACCCTTTGCTAACATGCTGCTCACAACGTCTTCTGCCTTCTGGACAACTGATTCTGCAGCGCCTCCGACACCACCGCTCTGTGTTTCCTGGAAAATGAAAACAAATTATCACCTCTAGAGATTGCTATGTAGACACTCTATGATACCAACTCACTCGATATATCTACCAATCACAGATATGAGATGCATATATTTTTGCAAAGTTGTTACAATTAATCAATGAAACATCGATGGGAATGGTTTCTTGTTTCTATTAAGTGGAAGGACAAAAAAAACAATATATATGATCAAGATGGAAGAAAGACATTACAGTATGATGAGCAGCAGGTGGAGTGTAGTTAGGAGCCATCTCGATGATGACTGATTGATCGGCAATACTTGCACCCTGGAGAAAAAAAAACATCACTTGTTGTTAAGTATGATGACTTCAATTACAAATGTTCCAGTTTTTTACTAGTAAATTATCTTCTCGAGATACAGAGTAACTCTTGAGTGTTTCGCACCATATAAAATGAAATCATGGATTGGTTACTACTTACTAGAATAGATGAAGGCTACATATATTAATAATATATTATGATACAGAGGAAGGTTTAATTAAAGGGAATAAAAAGTGAACCCACGGATAAGAGGACAGCGGTCTCAGCTCCTTGAGGATCTTTGAATGTGACATAAGCACTATGCTCGTTACTGCTTAGTGAAACATGAAAAGCAAACCAAAAGAAGCTCAGAGTCAATAATATAACACAAAAGATCATCACTATCACAAAAGAACGAAAAACAATAAAAGAAAAGAAAAAAAAAGAAAGGTATTGAGAATGACTAACAATTGGATGTCAATGGTTTCAACTTCACCAGAGAAAGAGAAGAACTCTTTGATATCATGCTCCGTTGCTCCTGAGGAGAGATTCCCAACTTTTACTGACCTTGTCTGTCATTAACAAAAAAAAACAGATTAAAAGGATAAGAAGTATTGTCAAAAAAAAAAGATAGATAGATTCATTAACAAAAGAAACGATTGAATCTGGTGTTAATGAAACATTTTTTTAATCTAGATTCTTCCAAAAGATTATTACCTATTACAACAAGTAAAACACAATGATCTGAAGGGATCAAACAACTGAAAAAGGAACTGTATCATATAATACAATCCACTGGAAATGAATCTATCATCTGTAATGGGATCACTCTATACCAAACCGGAGATGAAATTCTCATATATATATATATATATATATATATATATTATTGTACGATTTTCTGATTCGGATCAACAGCTATAGAGACGAATCAATTCATTTCCACGAATTAAGAACAAATCACTAATCAACCATTCCCTAATCTTCAGAAAACTTCCTAAAAAAGGATCATAGCAAAATCTGGAAGGCAGTATTATTCCACGCGTAAGATATTATAAGCAGAAAAGGAAATGAAGAACAAACCGCCATGAATATTGGTCTTCGTAGTTCCGGGGAAGAGAGATTGTGATTGTGATTGATTTCAAAACGCAGATTCTCACGAGAAACCGAACCGAAACGTACTTCGAGAAAGGAAGAAGTGTGTTTGGTTTTTATGACACCGCACGCACACCTTCGACGTGTGGGCGTTACGCCATCTATAATATTAAAAGAGAAACATTCTGAAAAAATCTACTTATGCAAAGTTGTTGGACCTATTGGACCTATTCATTTTTAGTCTAACCTTCTATATACAAACCAAAATGCATAACTTATATTTAACCTCCCACCGCATAATTTTCAACACCCAACGGTTTATATCAACCAAAAATTAAGTATAAACAATTGCTTTTATCAAACCTATTCGATTGATATTTCATACACACATTTTATCAAACGAGATCAAATGTTCCAATACAAAAGGGTCATGTGTCCATCATATCTGTCTCATCCTCCTCCATTAAAAGTATCAAGTTCTCTGCAGAGAAGCATCAATGTGATGTTTAATATTTTTTTTATCAAATGTTTATTCCACGCACATTTTATTCAATGAGATCAAATGATTTTCAGAGGGGGCATGAATAAAGCAATCTTATATTTCATCTCTTCCATTAGAGCATCAAGTTCTTAACAGAGATGCATCAGTGTCCAATTTAATGTATCAAAACAATTTTATACATTCATTTCTTTATTCATCTTATCCGATTCATATTAAAAATTTAGATATAAGAATTGAGATTGCGTTTTTCGTCACATTTTTTTGAATTACAAATACAAAACCAAACCCTATAACAGAAATAATAAACAAATATTTTTTACTTTAATATTGAGATTTTTTTTGGAATCTTAAATATCTGCACGTTTTTAGATTGTGTATTATACACGATTTTGAAAATAATTGATGTAGCTTTACATAATTATCGTAGATTTTATAGAAAACGTAATCTAAATATTCTTTTAAGATCTCTTATTAGTAACAACCAAAATATTTTAAAAACTTATACCCTAATTTTCGATGGCCTATACCATCTTACCCCTAATATTATAAATATACCTTCATTCTTTAAAATTTGAGAATTGTCTTATTTTAGTGGTATGGATTTCACATCTGATCGAGTTTTAAACTAATTTTGATTGTTTAGATTTTTATTAAACTATCCCGGATTTTTCAATTCTAAAAAATAAAATATTTATATATTGAAATAAACAGATGTTAAAATTATTCATTCAAATTTTAACTATCAGTTTATATTAATATCTTATATAATACCACTTTTTATAAAAAAATGAAATCAGATTTCTAATTTTTTATAGAATTGTTATTGAAGATAAATTTAAAAACTACAAAAATCTTATAAATCTATATTATTAAATTAGCCAAAACACTGTAAGTAATCTTAAGTCTCACCAAACATAATAAATGTAAATTTATAAAATGCATACAAGATATAATAAGAGATATAATAAGAGATAGTAGATTTAGGCATTCAGATTTTTGGGTCAGGTACCAATCGGTTTCTTTCGGTATGAATCTTTCAGATCCTAGACATTTAGATCTAAGTAGGTATTTGATTTTGTTTTTTTTTTGGGTTCGTGTTGGTTTCTTTTGAGTTTGGATGAATAATAAAATACGCGTAAACTACATGTAATTTTTGGGTACCAAATGGATCGGATCGATTCATATTTAGAACCCGAAAAATATTCAAAGTATCCAAAAAACTCCAAAAATAAACACAAAAATACCCAAAATAATCGAATACTCAAAATTGTCCGAAATTGACCTGAAATCTGATACGATGAACCAAAAAGTACCCAAAATTTCATCTAAATATCCAAAATATTTGTATTTTAAAAATAAATTACTTGGAGCTTGAAACTATAACCGAAAACCAAGACCCAAAACTTAAAAATAATAATTGTAATACAAAACATATCCGAAATACCCAAATATATCTAATATACACAAATGTTAATTCAGGTTATTTTGAGTATCCAGTTCGGTCTCGGGTTAGATCCAGACTTAAACAGAGACCCGCATATCCAAAAAATTTTAATAGGTATTTTGCTTTGGACTCGGATCCGAACCAATATCAATGCATCGTTAGTCTGTATATATCTTTTCAGTTAGATTTTAATTAAAAAAACAAAACCCGCGCTTTTAAGCGCGGGTCAAAATCTAGTTATTCCTTTTTTCTTAATCCTTTTTAGTGTTAAGTATCACTTACACGTTTTAAAAAAAAAATATTTTTATTTAATGTATGGTTAACTGATAAAAATAATCTATATATATAAATAGATTCTATAAATTACATTCGACGGTAAAATAATACTTATTTTGAAATAAAAAGTAGTAATATAATCAACAATTAGAAAATGAAGGGCATATATCACTACAAATTGCTTAAATAAAAAAATGATCTTTCATTAAAAAAGGTTTTGTCTTCTTTTTTTTAACAAAAAATGAGGTTTTGTCTAAAAAGGTCTTATGTTTATATGAAACCTTTTTAAATGCTGTTTTCCAAATTGTGGACACAGTTTTGGGCTTTTAGGCAATGTGAATCTGCTAGTTTGGTAAAACAAAACGGGCCTTATCTTCATCAAATTGGGCTTTATGTTAAACTACCACAAGTTGACTAAAGCTTGGTGTTATGGGGTCTGGTATAGTTAGAAACTGATCTGTCCTGTTTTTTTTTTTTTGAAACACTTTTTTTTTGAAACACAACTGATCTGTCCGGTTTCATTTCAGTTTTTAAACAAAAAGGGCGAGTCAACTACGACAGAACAGGAACCATCCCTTGCAATGACGTGTCGCGCAGCTCCGTATTAAATAATTTCCCTCCATCACCATATTCACGCGGACCACATGACATAAATCATTTTATTCACTTTTTTTCTCTAAATAAAACCAAACAATAAATTTCGACTTAATACCTAACTCTCGCCATCTTCGTCGTCTTTGTTCCCCCAAGAGAGAGAGAAAGAAGAGGAGGATGAGTTTCCAAGACCTCGAAGCTGGCTCTCGATTTCAGCAGCAGGAGCAGCAGAATCGTGGGAGGAGGCAGCAGCAGAGACCTCTCTCTCGTGGTGGTGATCCGTCTCAGGAGGTAGCCGCAGGGATATTCAGGATCAGCACGGCTCTCAATTCCTTCTTCCGCCTCGTTAATTCCATTGGAACTCCTAAGGACACTCTCGACTTGCGTGAGAATCTGTCAGTACCACTTCCCTCCCCCCTGTTTTTCTTTAAAATCTCGTTGTTAATTAATTAAGGTTTGTTACAGAAAAAAAATTAACTAAGGGTTTTTCGATTTTTGCTCCGAATTATAGAATAAAAATATGATTTTTATTTATTTTAAATATGAATTACCTTATAAGGGTTCTTTTCTTTTTTTGATGGCAGGAAAAAGACAAGGTTACAGATATCAGAATTGGTTAAAAACACTTCAGCTAAGCTTAAAGAAGCTAGCGAAGCCGATCTCCATGGAGGAGCAGCTACTGTAAGCAAATGCTTTCATTTTTTTCTGTGTGTGACTTTTTTTTATTTATCTATAGATGTTATCCTGATTCTTATGTTTGTGTTCTTTTCTCTCGCAGCCAATTAAGAAGATTGCTGATGCTAAACTGGCGAAAGATTTCCAATCAGTTCTCAAAGAGTTTCAGAAAGCTCAGAGACTTGCTGCTGAAAGAGAAACTACATATACTCCTGTCGTCACTATAGATATCCCTACCAGGTTGGTACACGTGTTGATTGTACCTTTGGACCATTACCACTTAGGTTTGACACCTGTTTAGCAACTGAAGCTTGTGGTAATTAATGAATCGAGGATTTAAAAAGTTCCTTTTTTTTTTTAACAAATAAGGAGCTTCTAGTGTGTTAACTTTTCTAGTGTTCAGAGAACTTTACACTTGGTTTTTTTTACTGAGATTTTGTGGAATTTGAATTGTACTTACACATGCTCTAGTGGCTAATTGATTGAATTGGTCGAAGGATTGACTCGGACTTCATTATTATGCCACTCCATGCAGTTATAATGCACAGGAACTGGATAGTGAATCTTTAAGGACCTCCCAGCAGCAAACTCTTCTTCTACAATCAAGGAGGTGAGGAGTATGTTTTGATTGTATGTTATAGGACATTGTTTTACTTGATCAATTTTTTTAAAGCATAAACACGTCCCAAATGTGAGTCAACCGTGCAGTTTTCTTTTGTTCATTTAGTAGAGATATCTAAACTGAGTCTAGTTTAGTTGGTGATATAAACTTTAAAAAGTCATTAATACTACCATCTTTTCTGTTTTAGCAATTAACTTATGTCTTGCAGTGACGTGCTTTATTAACTTCTTATTGTTCTCGTTCCAGGCAAGAAGTAGTGTTTCTAGATAACGAGATAACATTCAACGAGGCAATCATCGAGGAAAGAGAGCAAGGAATTAGAGAGATTCAAGAACAGATTGGTGAAGTGAATGAAATCTTCAAAGATCTAGCTGTTTTAGTGAACGATCAAGGAGTTATGATCGGTAAGTAACTCCCAACAACCATAAACCTTAAAGTATCCCTATGTCCTTTACTTCTTTAGGATCTAAGAAACACTGTAATGTCTATATGGCAGATGACATCAGCTCTAACATTGATAACTCACAAGCTGCTACTGCACAAGCCACTGCTCAACTCAGACAAGCATCTAAAACTCAGAGAGCAAACTCATCTTTGGTACACAACTAAGACATAGACTCTCTTCTCACATTTTTTCAATCCAATGATTCCTTATTTTAAGTAGCTAAAACTAAGTTCCCATATGGTTTTACTTTGTTGCAGACATGTCATCTTATTCTCATTTTTGGGATTGTTCTGCTCATTGTCATCATCGTTATCTTGGTCTGAGCACCAATGATGAAAACTATACAAATTACCCATTAAAGATATAAACTATTGTACAGATTCTTTATACTCCATTTGTCTTTCCCATGTAATCGAATTGAATCTTTGATTTCTAATCGTGTGAATGTTGTATGTGTGTTTTTTGTAAAACAGTTTTTTTTGTTTGAATAAATTTAAAATTCTTTCAAAAAAAAAAAAAATGTTGTATGTGTTAATCCATCTTAAAGACTGTTATAGCAATTTGCAAAAAAAAAAAAAAAGACTGTTATAGCAAAATGAATATGTTTATCATTTAGTCTGATAGATCCCCCGAAAATCTATATAATATACTTATTTGTAAATTATAATATGAAAAAGCTCTAATAAAGTAATAATCTACTCTTGTTAATCATTGGTCCATTTTTCCGAAAATACCATTAATCTGTTTTTTTATATTATTCAATAATTTTACTGACAAAACATTGATCATAATAGGAGTGAACGCTTTGTCTGAGAATTAGAAAATAGTAGTAGTTTTGGGGCATTTCCTTATACATAGTTTATTGCCATAATGTAGCAATTTTTCAACCAAGGATTTGTGAAGATTTCACAAATGTAGTATGTTATGGTTTATAAGCTTTGTGTTCTCTTTATTCTTTGGGTTCTGTACTGAAACTTCCTAGTTATCGTTTAGTGTGGATTTTGATTGTATGTCCTATGGTTTAAGCTCATGCTCATTAGATGGGTTTCTCACAAAAGTCCTTAAAAATCTTGATCACGATGCAGACTTGGTTTTACTCGTTCGCTTATTGTAACAAGTCAAGACTCAACGGCTATCCAATGCCTTTATATGCTGAAACTTCTGTCTTGGGAAATTACAAAATATAACTTATTGTTATATAACTTATTGTGCACCATATAAAATTAGAGATATATAATTGTTAGAAATGAACGAACTGAATCACTACATGTGCCTAAATCTTGGAGTGAGTACAGGTTCTAAAGCACTGATATTGACAACTAGCACCTCGTTTTCCCTATAATATAGGACCACTAATTTGGCATCAGGAGAGATTGTCGCACCCTACATAGTTAAAATCAGAAAACTAAGTCAAAATATGATTCATTACTAGATAAAATAGATCAAATATTCAATACATGTAATTAAGGTACGGTACATTCTCTATTTCATGTGTTACCACTCTTGGTAGGATTTTGACGGTATGTCTGCAAGATAATTGATTATAAATCAGTAGAAGAAGAAATGACCCAAAAAAGGATGATAAACTAATGAGCCTTATTGGTTAGAACTGTTAAAGGAGCTCGAAGATAACATACCTTGAAACGACATTGGACGCCTTAACATCCCAACCAAACACACAAAACACGCCTAGTTCAGTGGCAATGAGAAAGAAGTTTTCAGCTGAAGGCTGCAGAAAGATTATAGATCAGTTGTCAAACCCAAAACAAAAATAATAAGATAAAATAACATTTATATATATACTCGGGGAAATCTCCATGAAAACGACTCTTGCAAACATGGGAAAATCCACTAGATGCTGTATATGATTAAAATATTGAATGAAGTGAAAAAAGTACTCCCTAGAAATAACAAATACTGCAACGAAAACATATAATATAATACCTCTAAGGATCCACTACTGTTCATGACATATATCGATACTACAGTGCCTTTGCTGAAAAGTAAATGGAAAATCCACTACTGTTCATGACATATATCGATACTACAGTGCCTTTGCTGAAAAGTAAATGGAAAAAAAAATAGTTATGGAACTAATATGAATTAGTATTATTATTCATTGATATATTGTCTTTACTATTTTAAAGGGATTACCAGATGAGAAGATTCAAGTTCTTTCTACTTGTGAAATAGCCACAACATGAGTGAGTCACGGCTGTTGGTTGCCGAATTGTAGTTATATAATTATCATTAGCTGTTTGCACTCTTGGTGCAGCTGAAAAAAAAATAACATAAAGGTGTTAGAATCATAAAGCTGTTTGCAGTTTGCAGTCTTGACAGCCTTTAGGACACAAATTAAAAGAAGAAGTTATGCACAAAATTTGACATGTCCATTAAAATTATTGAAACAACTAACTACATTAAATTAAGTCACGTGTTTTTTTCTCACTATTTCAATCACCAAAATCTGTCTATCCTGCCCACTAAAAAGATACAAACTTCTTTGAGGTTTCTCATCAACTCTTTCATAAGCTTGTACATCAATTTGTAAATCCAAAATGAATTTCAACATAGACTTTGAAAGACAAAAGAGATACACCTTATTAAGATTTAAACAAATGTTGATAAAAGTGCAATAATAAACTAACCTTTCCCATGAACTTTATTTTGAAACAAGTTCATCATCCACATAGATCACACCATGTTTTCCAATGATAGGAAAGATGTTATGACTTGGCACCAAAGGTGTAGGGTTGATTATGATTAGGTCGAATCATGTATATGTCTGCTATTAAAATTACCATTCAATACAATAATATACAATAGTTCAGTGAAAACAAATCAGATAAAACAAGCTACATATGAAAAATATTTGATCATAAGAATATAAGAAATTAATCACTATCAAAGCAATGCATATCAATGTGAAAGAATTAGCTTACAATGTAAAGGGATGCAAGTTCGTATTGAAGGTTGTTAGAAACGTGGTGTCCAGAATTTTCCTACTCTTGAGAATTTGAAAAAAAAATCACATCATATAATATTTTGTTATGCACCATATAGTCACTGACATGCTTGGTTTCAAAAAACTCTGAACCGAGAACTAAGCTGCACTTGGTTCCTGTTATATTCTATTGTTTGCGCTTTGCAGTGTTGACATGTGCTATGCAACCTCGATCGACTCTGGCTCTTTAGAGCTTCATTCTTTGTTTTTCTTCTGATGCATGTTGGTTGTTTCTCTTTTTTTTATTACTGTGATAGTCATTTTGGACTACATTTACTTTGAATGAAATCACCAGTGTTAAAAGAAAAAGAGTAACGGAAACATGGTTGCAAGTTTGTAAATAGAAACGTTTACTGGTACGTACATCGTGTTATCTTTCTTGTCCCATAAATTGGTAGTCGGGATTGGAAATTTAATTAACCAATTAGGTTTAGTTAGAGCTCCATCTATTTCACTATGATGTTTATAATGAAATAGCGATGGTGACAACACCTTATTGAACAAGATACAAGTTTACCCGATATTTTGTTTCAATGAATGTTGAATTCATGTTACATCATCGTGTACAACACAACTTTAGCATCAATGAGACCTGGTTCAGAAGATTTTAACTTAAACCAACGGAACTAGTTTATGATTACGCAACAAATTGCACAAAACCGGACTCGGTTTGTAGCTATATATGGCCTATACGCTATAGCATAACATTACAACCAAATTAACAAGAGAACCCAAAAAATTCTGACGCAACAAAAATCCATTATTTTCGTAACACACAATAACGAAGCAGATGAACAATCAGAAAGCAAAAGTTTTGATTCTTAGGCGTCCTCTCGACGTTCTTTTGATTATCATGAGACTCACATGTTCATCTTGATTCATACCGATCGATTTACTAGATAACCGACGTTTATACCGCTTCAATACGGAAGCTAAATTCTCTTTCCCCTTTTGGGAAAGCCACGTCTCCTGCGGCTGTACCGGTCCCTACGAGAAATTGACATTTCAACGTCTTGTTCATACTACTCTCTAGGGTAATGACGTTCTGTTCATACCACTCTCTACGGCTCAACCACACCTAGTATCGTCCCAAACATTGCGTGTAATAACTCAAAAATAATACGCCAAATACATCTTAAACTTTCACACACACAAAAAGAAGTGCTCTCAGAGCTATGAGGTGAACAATTCATAATGATGATAATAATAAAAAGAAACATCCAAAAGCAACATGGCCGAAATTCAATCGTAGCAATTTAATGGGGACTAGTAAAACGTGAGACATAATAAAAGTGAAACATAATAAAAACACCCTTGTTAAAAACACCAATGACTCGTAGGAAGAGGCCCTGAGCTTCCTAGTTCAAACATCTCCTCGTCGGATGGATCCAGGAAAGGAAAATGGCCAGGAGAGAGAGACATTCCAAGACCTTCAAAACACTTTTGGGCAGTCTTCTCCAACAAAGGATCTTCGCAAAAGTAAGTACAACATATCTTATCAACGTGAGCCTTGAACTCAGCGAGAGACGAGCCTTCTTCTTTTAGAATCTTCTCTCCAGTTTGACAAATGTAGGAGCTCAGGGCATCGTTGATATGACCCACTAAATCCGCCTGGGAGAAGAGATCATACATGATACGAAGGGCCTCAAAGTGTCTTTCATCCATTAGCTTCTCAAAACCCTGCAACCAACCAACCACATATGCTTAGACAAACTTGGAAACAAAAACATGAACCACAAAGGAGGAGGAAAGGAACCTTTTCAAGAATGGCACAAGCATGAACCCCCAGGAGTTCCCTGTAGACAACTTCAAGCAGCTCATCCTGGAATATAAAGAAAAGGGAGAGGCTTCTGCATTTTTTCTTCTCCTCACCAACCCTTGGCTGCAAAAAGAAGAAGCTACTCAGGGGAAAATACATTCACACAAACAACCTATAATATGTAGATTAGAAAGACAAGAAATGGTACGTACATTGACATGTTTCAAATACATGATTAATAGTACCGAAGTAGAAACGGTCTAGGTTCTCTTCATGCAAGATGCTTGTGAGAGCTGGCTTTAGAAGTATCCAAGCCTTGTCCAAGAAAACTTTGGGGTCAGCTGACAGATATCAAAACATGAAGAAAGCCAATAAGCACACAAGGCACAAACACAGAAGAATGGAAGAAGAGAATAGAGTTTTGAATAGAAATTACTTTTATTCATGATGAAGTTGAATTTGAAAACCCGCACAGCAGGGGAGGTATTCGGAGGAGGATCGTCGCATCTCATGGGTGGTGGTGGATTCACCATAGTCGATTCCAGATTAACAACATGGATTGGAGGATATTCAGCGTCATGGTCTGTGTCCATCTCCTCCTCTTTCGTGATGATGAAATCCCCATCGCTGATTGAGCATCTGATGGGCGGTGGAGCCAAATCGGACTCCAGATCTTCAGATTCATGGTGCTTCTTCTTCTTCTTCTTCTTCGAAGACGACGGGGACAAATCGCCCTCGCTGATTGAGCGTTTCATTGGCCGTCTCTTGATTACCGATCGTGAAAGCCGAGCAACGCCAGATATCTAATTGAGTAACTAACTCTAGTTTTAGTTAGTGATATAAACTTTAAAAGTAATTAGTACCATCTTTTCTGTTTCACCAGTGACTTGCTTTATTAACTTCTTATTATTCTCGTTCCAGGCAAGAAGTAGTGTTTCTAGATAACATTCAACGAGGCAATCATCGAGGAAAGAGAGCAAGGAATTAGAGAGATTCAAGAACAGATTGGTGAAGTGAATGAAATCTTCAAAGATCTAGCTGTTTTAGTGAACGATCAAGGAGTTATGATCGGTAAGTTACTGCCAACGACCATAAACCTTAAATGTATCCCTGTGTCCTTTGCTTCTTTAGAATCTAAGAAACAATGTAATGTCTATATGGCAGATGACATCAGCTCTAACATTGATAACTCACAAGCTGCAACTGCACAAGCCACTGCTCAACTCAGAAAAGCATCTAAAACTCAGAGAGCAAACTCATCTTTGGTACACAACTAAGACATAGACTCTCTTCTCACATTTTTTTTTCAATTCAATGATTCCTTATTTTAAGTAGCTAAAACTAAGTTTCCATATGTTGTACTTTTGTTGCAGACATGTCTTCTTATTCTCATTTTTGCGATTGTTCTGCTCATTGTCATCATCGTTGTCTTGGTCTGAGCATCGAACTCCAAGAATCAAGCCAAAGACGAGTGGATGAAAACCATACAAATTACCCCAATAAAGATATAAACTATTGTACAGATTCTTTATACTCCATTTGTCTTTCCCATGTAATCGAAATGAATCTTGATTTCTAATTTTATGAATGTTGTATGTGTTAATCCATCTTAAAGACTGTTATATAGTCTGATAGATCCCCCCCAAAATCTATATAATATTACTTATTTGTAAATTATAATATGAAAAAAACTCTAATAAAGTAATAATCTACTCTTGTTAATCATTGGTCCATTTTTCCGAAAATACCATTAATCTGTTTTTTTTTATATTATTCAATAATTTTACTGACAAAACATTGATCATAATAGAAGTGAACGCTTTGTCTGAGAATTAGAAAATAGTAGTGGTTTTGGGGCATTTCGTTATACATAGTTTATTGCCATAATGTCGCAATTTTTCAACCAAGGATTTGTGAAGATTTCACAAATGTAGTATGTTATGGTTTATAAGCTTTGTGTTCACTTTATTCTTTGGGTTCTGTACTGAAACTTCCTAGTTATCGTTTAGTGTGGATTTTGATTGTATGTCCTATGGTTTAAGCTCATGCTCATTAGATGGGTTTCTCACAAAAGTTCTTAAAAATCTTGATCACGATGCAGACTTTTTTGTTTTACTCGTTCGCTTATTGTAACAAGTAAGACTCAACGGCTATCCAATGCCTTTATATGCTGAGACTTCTGTCTTGGACATTATGACTCGTCCAAGGGAGAGGAGACATTGGACGTTATGCGTTTTTATCTGATTGGTGGTCTTGATAGTATATAACTATATATATTGGTTGATGGTATTGTCGTATAGTTAATGTATTCACCATACACATTTTTTGAGCCATTTCTGATAGAACTTTTTTTTGTTCAAACAGGTTTAAAACTCAAGAGCAGTGAGAATGTAAGATTGAAGTTTGTTGATAAAACATTTCTGATAGAACTTTTGTTTAGTTTGATTTGTGTAATATATTATGAAACTTTTGGTCAACAATTAGTATAAATTTAAGTTTCAATTTTAACAAAATAGATAAGTATTGTCCACCATTGCATCAAAACAAATGAATTAATATATTCTGTAAACAAAAAGAAAAAGAAAAAGGAAACAAATGAATTAATATATTCTCCACACAATTTTAAATTCTTTTCACAGATAAAATAAAATAACTAATCACAAAGGTCCAAAACCAACCACTCAAGTAAACTAAAGCCACCGACAGTTTTTCATTCGTTACCTTCAACGCGCTGCCCAGAGAACCCAAAATACTGACCGTAGAGCTGTAATCACGTTACCCTTATACGACATCCTTTTTTTCCTCACTAAAAATGGTTCTTCAAATCAAACAGTAGTGACGGTGCAATTCTTGGTGATAGGTATATGCTTATTGAGCTTCTTGTGTTCGAAGTTGATGTCACACTCGATCTTCTTGAGGAACTTGGGCTTCACTAACCTCCCCAACACGTAAGCTCGTGATCGAACAACGAAACTGAGTCTCATAGGAACCGGTGCAGAAGGTGCGGGCGGGTCAGGAATAACAACCGGAGCTCCTTTCTTCTTCTTTTTAGGTTTCGGAAGTGGAGCTGGAGGCGCCGGCGGTATCAATGTCGCGCCACTTCCGTATAAAGGAATCTTCTCTCCGATCACGTGTACCAATACCGTTCTCTCGCTCTTCCTTGACTGATAAAACTTCTTAATCTGCAATGTATCATAATACATCAGAACCTAATATGGCCTCACAAATAATTGTATGTGTTGGAAAATTATGCTAATCTCAATTTTTATTGGATGTTCAAAAAAAAAAAAAACAATTTAGGGATTTTAATTGCAGATTGACCCGAACCGATCTAAAACTGAACTGAAACTTCCGACAAGAATTGAATCCGACAAGAACATACGAAAAATTCAAAAAACTGAGGCCTAGTTTGCAGAGTATTGTTCCGATTTATGCAATGTCTGAATTTTGATGAGGAGGACTTACAGAACCGGAGCCGATTTTCATCTGAGAGAAACTGAGATCGACAGGAGTTGAAGTTACATGGACACCAAAGAAAGTTCCAGTGTTTCGATACAACATTCTAAGAGTCGCGTTCATGGTGATCATATCGGTTCCGACACCACCAGCATCTTGACCAGCTTGGATCTTGAGCGTCTCGAATGTTATACTCTGTGGTGGCAAAAGTTACAGATCTTGAGAAATCGAATTATTCTTAAAAAAAAATCAGATTTTTAAAATTCGGAACACTAACTAACTAACTAAAAAAAAAAAAAAAAAAAAAAAAACTAACCTTGACGGTTATCTTTGGTTTCTGAGGTTTAGCAGCACCGTAAAGAATCAAAGAGAAGAGACCAAAGAGTATGAAGAATCCAACGACGAAGGCTAAGACATAGCACCGACGAGGAAGCGTATCACGATCTCTCTCTCCGTCGTCTAACAGCCCTTCCTCTTCGATCATCGCGAACTGCTTCTCTCCGCCGTGTCCGTGTCCTTTCCGCTTCGTCGAGCTGTCGTTGACTTTCCGGGACCCGGGTTTTAAGGACCCGGAGAACCGGGTCGAGGAGGATTCTCGCGAGTGGCGGCCCATGGAGGACTGTGAGTGCGGCGGAGATCCCATCGGGCTGAGCACGGGAGTTGAGTGGAAGGAGGTTGCTGTTTTCTCTCCGTCGTGAGAGTCGCGAGACGGCGATTGGACGTAGTAGACTGGTCGGCGTGGAGATCTGGCTGGCGACGAGGCGGCGATGCTCGTCACCTCGGAATCTGTTTTGCCGTGCATCTTGGGACTTGGAAGCAAAAAGATTCTTCCTCTGGGGAACTGAAAATGGAGGTAGAGGAGAAAAGGGAAAGTGAGAGAGAGAGAGAGAGAGTAAATGTAAGGATGACTCAAGTGGCTTTCTTTTAATATTACCAAACGCGTTACCAATTATACAACTCTGGACTTTATTTCTTTTCTTTTTTTTTTTTGGACAAAGCTCTGGACTTTGTTTCATATTCCAAAGACAACTATTTTCAAATTTTTTTTTCTAATATTACAACTGTTTTCATTTTTCTTTTTCTTAATTATTTTGCTCGATATTTCAAAACCATCTTCCAAAAGACAACTGTTTTCATCTTTTTTAATTAATTTGCTTGATAGTAAGATTTTCGCTTTATATTAGTGTCGTTTGGACAACAACTCATCAAAATTGGGCGATATGGAACTTTTTTTTTGTCGGCGATATGGAACTTATCAGTAGATGTGAAAAAAATATTATCTCCTACGTTACCAGTGAAATAATGTTTGTCTTACTTTTGTAACTGCTCAATTTCGCTAAAAAAATAACAATGATATTTTATTTCTCAAGTATTATGTAAAGAATTATGCTAAAATTATGAATACAGAATACTATTACTAAAGAGTTATGGAAATTGACGGTCATCGTCCAGATGACAAAACACAAAACAATATATAGTTAAAACACTTAAACATTATATTTAGTTTGGATTTTCAACCAAGGATTTGTGGATATTTCATCAATTTAGTATGTTATGGTTTATAAGCTTTGTGTTCTCTTAGTCTTTTCCTTTTTGGGTTTTGTACCGAAATTTCCTAGTTATCGTTAAGTGTTGATTTTGATTGTATGTCCTATGGTTTAAGCTAATGCTCATTAGATGGGTTTCTTACAAAAGTTCTTAAAAATCTTGATCACGATGCAGACTTGGTTTTACTCGTTCGCTTATTGTAACAAGTCAAGACTCAAGGCTATCCTATGCGTTTTTATAGAGTGCGTTACATATTGAGACACTTTATTCTTTTTGTTGTCATGTTAAGTCACTTCCCGCTGGAGACACACTTTCTTCCCTTCTCTCTCATTTGTTTTTATCCAAGTACCCCCTTACGTCTGGTTAAGAGAAAGAAGAGTCTGGTTTGTTTTTATTTTTTTCTATTTTAAAATTCTGTGTACTTTGTGGTGATATTTTTTTTATTCGTACTTTATATATCTCCAAACCAAACGAAATGAAAAAGACATGTTTTCTTCTTTTTTAATTATTATTGTTTGATATAGTAAATTATGTTTTTTTTATTCTCTATAATTTGATATCCATTTTGATATGTTTTATTGTTATATTTCAGAAGATACAAATAAAAAATATGGACAAAAGAGTTGTGGATATAAACATTGTAGTTGTGTACATTCAGCTATTGTGGATGAATATGATCATGCTAAATTTTCAAATTATAATTTATTGGTCATGTGTTTCATGGACATGGATAAAAAATATGTTTTTCAAATTATATATTGTGATATCCATTTTGATTAAATTTGTGATATTTTAATTTTATATATATTTTTTTATTTTAATTTTTATTTATAATTTATTGGACATGTGTTTTATGGACATGGACAAAAAGTTACTGAATGTGTTTTCATAGACATGGACATAAGACTATGGATAAAAGTTTGTTTTCGTGGATATGGACAGAACACATATGTAAAAGTTTCATGTGTACACAAAATTCTCCTGAAACATTGAATTCTTTCCCCCATCTGAAACCAGTCAAAACAAACTCATAGGTGAGTCATCTGAAACAGAAAGATACTAAATTGGTATGTATCTGAACAATATCGTAATAACCTGTGGAGGTTCGGTACGGTGGTATTGCTATACTCGTACAAAGATAAAGAATATATGTTGAGTTTGTTGATGGGGAACCTATCAGTAGCAAATAACCTCAACGGGAGACGCGGATCTGGTTGCATGGTTTCTGAAAGTGATAGGAGATTTTGATAAAATTAACAAAACTGTTTTGGAAGATAAAGAATAATCCAAAAAAGATTGTTGGTTGAACTCGATTTAGAAACCCTAAAAAAACCCCCAATTTTTTTGTTAAATGAAATCGAAAGTTAACAAAACTGAAATTGAAAGTTTTACCAACTGTATTGGAAGAGAAACAAAAACAATCGACGAAAAAACCCAAAGAAGATTGTTGGTTGAACTCGATTTAGAACCCCTAAAAAACCACCACAAATTTTTCAAAAAAAAACTGAAATTAAGAGGTGGAATTACACGGAACTGACGCGGAAATCGAAAATAAAGATATTTTAACAGCGAAATCGCCTTGAGAATAACCATAAAGTTTACCAGATGAAGACGGCGGAAGGTCTGACTGCACGGACGGCGGTTTTTTGTCTTTGCCATTACAGCTCTCCGGTGTTGTATTTCGCGTCTAACAACGGTTTTTTTAAAAGAGAATATCGAGATATGAAGGTTTTTTTGAAATGGGAAAAGTAAAGAGATGAGAGACAATATCTGTCTTGTTTTGTCCGACAAATATTAAAAAAAGGTTGGAACCGTGGTTAGTTTCTGTATAGTTAGTAAAGAGTGGTGTGGTTAGAAATGAGGGTAGGGATGTATTTCAACACTCATAGAGAAGGTAATATGTGTCTCCCAAGTGGGAAGTGCCTAAAGGAGTAATAGAAAAGACAAAATGTGTCTTAGAAGGTAAAAAAATCGTTTTTATATCTGATTGGTGTCTTGATAGTATATCTATATCGGTCGATGGTATTGTCGTATAGTTTATGTATTCTCCGTTTGAGATTTGACACAGACCCAAATAGAACAAGAACTTTTACTATACTCGATTATATATTTCTGGGACGAAGTAAAAACACTCCTAATACATTGATATAAACTCAAATTGCCGTATGAAAACCCACATGGATCATGATAACAAATTTGAGTGTTTTTGTACGATACTTAAAATAGAGAGTCCTTGAAGGGGCAATCCTCCATACAGGTTTTGAAGCAATATTGGTCCTCGCCACATCTGATGCGACAATAATGTGCGCAGGTAAGGTAGTCACCTACTGGTGGCAATATTGCTTCATCCCTTTGTATTAAGACCACATAAATACATCAATATTCAATACAGTAATAAATCAAGAACAAAATATTTTGAAGAGAAGGAATACGCAATACGTACTTTGGGATAACATGTGGTGTGCTAGGTTTGAGGCACTTCCATCTGCAACGAGATTCGCAATGCGAATCTCCGCCGCATTTGTCAACGCAATTGATGACGCATGTATTGTAGTCTTCTATTCCTGGATTAACAGTAGCACATTCCACTGTTACCAATACCATCACCATCATCATCACCATACACATTTTGTGAGCCATTTCTGATAGAACCTTTTTTTGTTCAAACAGGTTTAAAACTCAAGAGTAGTAAGAATGATGTTTGTTGTTTGTTTAGATTGATTTGTGTTGGTTTATATATACGATGGAGGACAGATTATATATGGCATTATTTTTTACTTTATATTCTTCTTTTTAATTCCATATACTATTTGGAAATAAATTCCTAGAAAGGAACAATATTTTTGACTATGACCAGAATTCTTTCTTTCTCATTTTGAGAATAGAATCATATATTAGAAAAGGAGAAATATTTTTTAAATATGACCAGAATTCTTTCTTTCTTGTTTTGAAATAAAATCATATATTAGAAAAATGTACAATGCAAAATTATGGGATGATAATATAATTATTTATATATTATTTTATTTACGTCTGTTTTATATTTGCCAGATCAACATGTTTGTTATTTGTATTGATTTCAGGGTAACTTAAGAGAATGTCAACCGGAGAAGTATGTAATTAGGAGAATAGATCATTTTGTGTTGTGGACAAAAAAATTACAGAGTACTAACTCTAGCCTTAGTTGTTGATATAATACTAAATGCTAATATCCTCTAAATGCTCTCTGGCAAATGTTCTCATATGATTTTTTTTAAGAGCATTTGCATTTATAATTTATAAATTTAAGAAAAAAATATAATTAGTTCATTTATTTTATTTAATAATATCATTTTTTTCATATCCAGAAAATGAAATTTTGATTTCTAAAATAAATTTACAATATAAATATATTTTTGAAAAATAGTATTTCACATTTCAATATAACTTAATTATCTAAATTATATTATATTAATAAATTAAATTATATTTAAATATAAAATATTATTTTAAAATATCTATTTTAATTGAAATGTATTTTTAAAATAATATTTTCGATATAAACATAATTTTGAAATTAGTAAATAAAATAAATAATTATATATCTTTTTATTGTATATATTAATATAAATATATATTTGAAATATATTCATTATTAATAATATATTATATATTGTACTACTAATTTTTATAATAATTTTAAATAGCATGTTCATACTGCTCTACCAATCAATCTATTAAATAGTTAAGCAAAAATATATAGTTTCTGCAGCATATTGTTTCTATAGCATATTGCTACTGCTTTATCATCTGTCTTGCCAATCAGGGTCTTGGTCACTCCAAGCATCAAGAGAATACAGAGTGGACGAAAACTATACAAATTACTCATTGAAGTTAATATTTAATGTAAAGATTCATTTTACTTCAAGAAAATATTACTCCCTCCGTTTCGAATTACTTGTCGTTTTAGAGTAGAATTTTCGTTTCAAAATAAATGTCGTTTTCGGTTTTCAATACAAAATTTATTGGAATATTCTCTATTATATTTTTCTATTAGTTGATATATGGTTAGGTGTATTGGTAATAGTGTTTTTATTTTGAAAAATATGTAAAATTAAATGTGTTCTTAATTTGTGTACATAAACCTAGAACGACAAATAATATGAAATGGAGGGAGTATTTTTACTCCATTGTCCTTCCCATGTAATTGAACTTAATCTTGATTTCTCATCATGTGAATGTTGTATGGGTTAATCTATCTTAAGGATCGTTATAGCAAAATATATAATAAATCAACATGTATGATTAGTGTGAATAACGAATCGGTCAGGGACCACAGAGTATAGTGATATATGAACATAAAAGTAATATGTAACAGAAACAACATAACGATCATTCTCTCAAACCAAATATTATTCGCTATTATGGTAGTAAATTGTTCAGCCCAAAAAAAATGGTAGTAAATTGTTTGATATATGTTATCCTTCGTTTATATCCCCTTCACAATGTCCCCTGAAAATCTATTTCATTTACTTATTTGTAGATTATAATATGAAAAAGCTGTAGTTATCTGTTCTTGTTTATCACTGGTCCATTTTCTGAAGATCTCCGGGACTATATTTACGAAGTAATTTTGTCACATATCTTCTATATAATCAATTTTACAAAACAAATATGACATGGCTACTGAAATTGATGACATGATTTCCAAAAAAGATGACATAGGTAATTTTATTTAATGTTGATTTATATTTTTGGAAAACTTATTAAAATATGGTAATCATATATTACATTTATATTAATATTTCTTATTATAATATGGTAATAATTCATATATTACATTTAATATTATATTTCTTTTTGGTAATTTTTTAAAAATATGGTAATAGCTCATATATCACATCTATAAAATAAATATGTTCATATATAATATATCAAATTTCGAAATATTATTATTTTTGTATAATTATACAATTTGTATTACTAAAGCTTTCAAAATTTTCTATAATATTTTAAAAATTAAATATCTAATCGTAAGATCATTAGTTTCAAATTTTTTGATAAATTTTATAAATATTGTTTAGGCTAAACTTTTGATAATTATAAAATTTTATATAATTTTTGTTTGTTTTATACAAATTGATTTAATATATATCAAATATATATTAAATACTATTAAGAAAATATTAAAATTTATAATATTTAATAGAAAAAAATATAGATTAGATTTAAAAATTCCTTACTGCACATGGTACATGGTGCAGGAAAACACCTACTATAATAATATATCTTGAGTATATCTTGAAGTTCTTTCACAGTTCATATCATTAATATGTTTTACTGACAAAAACAATGGATCATAACAGAAGTGAACGCTTTGTCTGAGAATTAGAAAATAGTACTTTTGGGGGATTTACTTATACAAGGTTCGAAACAATCTGCGTCTGCATTATAACCACATTTCTTTCTACAATCTCTGTAGCAGCTAGCATTGTTGTCTGGCATTATTGGTTCCGTAAAAAACTCAAATTTATGTATTTTTTATTTGAGATTAGACATACCCATATAAAACCAGTTTTTGTTTACTCATATTCCATTTTTTTTTCTGGAACGAAGTTAAAACACTTAATACATTGATATAAACTCAAATTTTCGTATGAAAAAACACATGGACCATCATAAATTTTTTGAGTATTTTGTGTGATCGATAACTAAAAAAATAGTAGTCCTACAGGGGGCATTTCTTGAAACAATCGTGCATGCAAGCTTCGTCATTGCCACATTTGATGGCACAGTTTCTGTAGCAGATAGCGTTTCTACCTTGTTGTGGCAATATTGCTTCATACCTTTGTATTAAGACCACATATATACATACATCAATATTCAATACAGTAATAAACATGAACAAAATATATATTTTTTTTTTTTTTTTTGGTAACATGTTAAGCTATGAACAAAATATTTTAATTAAGGAGAAGGAATACGCTGTACGTACTTTGGGAGAAACGGTAGTGTGTGAGGTTTGGGGCAAATGAATCTGCAATTTAAATGGCACCTGTCATCTATGATTATGCCGCAATTGATAATGCATTTTTTGACGCATGTTTCGTAGTCTTCTTTCGGTTGATGAATAGTAGCACATTCCACTGTTACCAATACCATCATCATCACCATATAATTTTTTTGAGCCATTTGTGATAGAACTTTTTTTTGGTTCAAACAGGTTCAAAACTTAGGAGTAGTAAGACTGTAAGATTGATGTTTGTTGTTTGTTTGATTTAATTTGTGTGTGTTTATGTATTATATATTATACTAGGGTAAACCCGCCCTACGGGCGGACAGACGATTAAAAAACAAATAATGCAAATAGTTTTAAATGTCTAATTTATTTTAATTTAAAATAATACTTAAGTTCATAATTTTTACAACATTTTTCACTGTTCATTTTAGGAACTACACTTGTCTAACTATTATAAATTGTCAAAACAATATTATTTTTCTTTTCATTATAAACTAAAAATATCTTAAGATAGATAGATAAATAATATGAAACTATCGTTACTCTTTATACATGTACATGTATATACATGTTTTTTTAGAAAGGGTACATATAAAATGTCTAATTAAAAACCCAAGAACTCTAGATATCACATTTGCATTGCTCCGTAAGTAAATGGATAAGGTTCTATTGATTAAAAAAAAGTATTTTATACCAATCCAGACCCAGCCGTAGATTCCTGTAAACCCTCACAACAAATGAAGCGTATTCCAACATCTGTAGCATAGAAATGTGTTTATGAAATGAAATCATGTACCTTATTTATCAAATCCTTCTTCTGCTCTCTCATTTCAGTAATCTTAGTCTAGTCCACCACTACCCCAACGGTCATTATCTCCTTCTTTCGTTTACCAATATCAAAAATTTGGACCCGTTCCAATTTTTTATGAAGTCTACATACTTGAATCCAAATCCTTTATGCACTGAAACCACACAACATTTACATTTACAGCACTCTTGTTCCTACTGTTCAAGTATCAATAACATAATTAGAAGTTGTTTATTCACCCAAGAGAATCTTAAGTTAGATCCAAGTTCTTATAAGTATGATTTGAAACTGTTTCGTGGGAACCCCACAATCAGACTCTAGCAAAACTCTAAAGAGCTCACAAACTGTAAACCTCGACAACTTACATATGCATTATCATGGTCAATCACGGACCGTCTTCTGGTGAAGAATTTCTAATTTTTATTTAAACCTTCTGTGTTTTTGCGTTCTGTAATATCATAAATGTCAATCCATTTTTCAGCGACAGAGTGAATATAATTTTTTCTTTAAAAACAACAGAGTGAATATGTTTGTATATTTGTTTGTGGCGTGGATATTTGTTTAAACTGCTGGTGTTAATTTTTAAATATTATTTTGTCAGGTTATTCACCTGATATCAAATTACAACGGGAAGAGACGACATTAAACCTCTTTATTAGCCTCGTGGCCGATGCTCTCGCCACTGAATGAGAAGACTTTTTTTATTTTTGAATGAGAAGACTTGGGTTCTTGGTTTAACAAAAAGAGACTCACTGAAGAAACTTGTAGAACTCAAAGATGAGTTCATTGATGGAGTCAAAGAGGAGCTCATGAATGGTCAGCAGAACAAAGCTGAGTAGGATAAAATGGTATATTGATGAAAAGCCGGGTTGAAAACCTGGTTAGAAATTTCTGTTTTCATGTACAACACTTCAGGCATCCAAAACCACTTTAATGCACTTATAGACTGTTTTTTTCATAGGATGTTTTTTTTTCTTCAAATTGGTTACGAAGTCTGTCTCTTTGCTTCACCTGATTTTTGTTGGAGATGAGTCAATATCAGCTAATAACTAATTGAAGAGTTCTAACTCCTAAGTTCAGTAGTAAGTATAGTTTTAAGAAAGAAAAAACACTCATACCTCTTGCTGAAATAATTTCATATCGACCAAGGGCGGCTTAAAAACTAATGTGTATTCATTGGTTCTAGATATAAGTGAGATGGTGAGGCCGCAGAGAGAAGAGACGGTTCTGGTTGGCTCTCTTCATGGGAGCTCTGTTATAACCAAAAACAAAAAAGAAAGCAACCATATAATTCAGCTCTGTTTTTCAATGACAAAGACTTTTGCATAGAAACACTATTAAAGTCAAAAAGGTGGCTAAATTTTTTGTATACTACTAACCTCTTCTATCTACATCATAAACTTGAAGTACTGATATCTCAATGGTGATGAAGTTGTGGCCGCTATTGGACACAGAAGGGCTACTATGTTGTCTTAACGAAGTAGTTTCCATCTCTTTTGATAGTTCTAGAGAATATCAAAGACACCATTGGTCAACAAACAAAGGGTTAATGTTTCTCGAAACGGAGAAAAAACAAAAACTACCTGCCAATGTGTCAGACTTCATGAAATACTCTGAAGCAGATCTAAAAGCAGAGTCGGATCCTGGTCCCATATTCTTCGTGGGCTCCTAAGGGAAGACAAATACCCAGGAAGCAACTATACAATCTTTCTTTCAGCGTTGCATCGGAATCTCCAGTCTCAGTCAGATTATGTTTCTTCTTGACGACAAACCTCTCTTGAGATATTGAAGTCATCGCTCAAGAAAGAAATAATCTTTAGTTGTTGACAAACTCCTTCATTTCTTCCCCAGAAATATTACGGTTTCTCCTCGACAACGGATGAGCACCACCCCAATTTCAAGTCGAAAAACCTTGGAGTTAGCTTAAACATTAAGAGAGATGAGTATTTAGATTCGAATATAAGTGAGATGAGTAGCAACGATCGATTCGCAGAAGAGAGATACTAACCAATTTATATCCGACTTCGCCGACGGAACAACGCGATTGAAAATCTCATCATGGGTTTACGAACTAATGTGATTAAAGACGTAGAAACACAACGCCTTCCGTTACAGAAACGGATCGTCACAGCTCCACCAGATCGAAGTGAAACGAAGAACACAATCGTGTTGATGAACACGGATTAGGGTTTCGCGTATAGTTAGGTGGTCACTGCGCCTCAAAACAGAGCGCGACACCAATCTCAAGCGAAGCCCGAACGAAACAAAAAAAAAACGAACGCTGCGTTTCATTAAAGATGACACGTGTCAGATGTTGGACGACTGAATTAGTGACATGGCATCCTACGTGTCAGCAGGAAAGAAACATCATTACTTTATAATAATAGATACTGTACATAGAATTATTTATTCCTTCATTTCTAGTTTTCGTGTTGTTTCACCCGCATTATATTGCATATACTGTTTTAGTTTGAAATTATTTATTTTTGTTTGAATAACAGTCCTTTTGATCTATTCTTTCTTCTTATGCCATATACTAATTGGAATGAAATCATATGTATAATGGGAGAGATTTCTCTTCCTGAAAGGTCTACCTCTGCAGTTATGATCTCATTGAAAAATAGATATGTGTTTGGAGTTTTAGAGAAGAGTTTTGTGATTTATAAAATGTGCTTCATGATTTATTCCGAGGTTCGTTTTAATATATATAAATTTAAGAATATCTTTTGGACTGCCAATGGATGTTATCAATAAAATTTGCAATATACTTGACTTAGCCTGCTAATAATAGAATTAACGTAAAACATATTTCTCCATAATATATAGCCGGCTCATCAGTATAGCAAAAAAAAAGTTAGGAGTTATCTGCGTTTTCATCTACTTGATGCCTTGATAGTATACATATCGGTCGATCAATGGTATAGTCGTATAGTTTATGTATTTTTCATTTGAGATTTAACATGACCCAATATATAACGAAAAGTTTTACTCGTAACTGATTAATCTTAATACATTGATATAAACTCAAATCGCCGTATGAAAAAACACATGGATCATCATCAGAAATATGAGTTTTTTGTATGATAATAAAAAAGAGTAGTCCTAGTTGGGGCAGTTCTTCTGACACTTGTGCATGCAGTCCATGTCAGCGCCACATGTTAGCCTACAATTTCTGAAACAGATAGTACCATCACCTTCTTGTGGCAGTACTGCTTCATCCCTTTGTATTAAGACCACATACATAGATCAATATTCAACACTGTATTAATTAAGCAAAAGAAAGTTTGAAAACAAGTAATCGCAGTACGTACTCTGGGAGGGACGCTCGTGGTGTGCTAGGTTTGAGGCACTTCCATCTGCAACGAGATTCGCAATGCGAATCTCCGCCGCATTTGTCAACGCAATTGATGACGCATGTATTGTAGTCTTCTATTCCTGGATTAACAGTAGCACATTCCACTGTTACCAATACCATCACCATCATCATCACCATACACATTTTGTGAGCCATTTCTGATAGAACCTTTTTTTGTTCAAACAGGTTTAAAACTCAAGAGTAGTAAGAATGATGTTTGTTGTTTGTTTAGATTGATTTGTGTTGGTTTATATATACGATGGAGGACAGATTATATATGGCATTATTTTTTACTTTATATTCTTCTTTTTAATTCCATATACTATTTGGAAATAAATTCCTAGAAAGGAACAATATTTTTGACTATGACCAGAATTCTTTTTTCTCATTTTGAGAATAGAATCATATATTAGAAAAGGAGAAATATTTTTTAAATATGACCAGAATTCTTTCTTTCTTGTTTTGAATATAAAATCATATATTAGAAAAATGTACAATGCAAAATTATGGGATGATAATATAATTATTTATATATTATTTTATTACATCTGTTTTATATTTGCCAGATCAACATGTTTGTTATTTGTATTGATTTCAGGGTAACTTAAGAGAATGTCAACTGGAGAAGTGTGTAATTAGGAGAATAGATCATTTTGTGTTGTGGACAACAAAACTACAGAGTACTAACTCTAGCCTTAGTTGTTGATATAATACTAAATGCTAATATCCTCCAAATGCTCTCTGGCAAATGTTCTCATATGAATTTTTTTGAAAAGCATCTGCATTTATAATTTATAAATTTAAGAAAAAAAATATAATTAGTTCATTTATTTTATTTAATAATATCATTATTTTATATCCAGAAAATGAAATTTTGATTTCTAAATAAATTTACAATATAAATATATTTTTGAAAAAATAGTATTTCACATTTCAATATAATTTAATTATCTAAATTATATTAGTATTTCACATTTCAATAAATTATTTTGAATTGAGAAGAGATTTATCTTCTTCTTTTTTTTTTGAATTCCAGTAATTTTGACATATTCTTTCTTTTCGTGCCATGTTGTAATTGGAAAGAAATTCCCAGAAAAAGAACAATATTCTCTCATTTTTGTGCATGTTAATCATATAGAGACCCATAAATATATGACTAGACTTCTTTCTTCTGAAATAGAATCATATATTAGAAATGTAGAATGTAAAGCTATTTTGACTGAATCTTTATATGTAGCATTAATAATATGATATTCACATATTATTTTGTTCACGTCTGTTTGTTATTTTTGTATATTTACAAGATCAACATGTTAATTTTTTCTTATACGTGTTAATTGTATTGATTTTAATCTTATTCATTCCAGATATAAGCTAAGATAAGATTAATAGATATCTACTCTATTAAAAGATATATATTATTTTATCCATCATAATAAATTTATACTAGATCCATTTCATAATTACATAATAATCAATAAAGATATTAATAATAAACTAATTTTAGCAACAAATTTTTATTTTTTAGTTTTAATAAAATATGTTGAAAAAAATCTAACAAAATCTTATTGATGTTTTAAAATATTTTTACTAGATAATTCATTAATTAATTTTGTAATTAGTAATATTATACTAATATTAAATTTAAAAATATATATATATATATATATATATATAAAGTATGTGCTATTTTTATAAATTTATATTCATAGTCTATATCTTATCTACTAAAAGAGAAGTGCAATTTTTATTCATCATACAAATAACATACTTTGTCTATTTCATTAATTACATAATAATCAATAATAGATATTTACAATAAATCAATTTTAACAAGAATTTTTAACTTTAGTTTTTGTTATAGCAAAAATTTATTGAAAAAAAACTCTAACAAAATCTTATTAATTTTAAAATATATTAAATAATGCACTAATTAATTTTGTAACTAGTAATATAAATTAGTATTATTTAAATTTTATTATGAAATTTTTTTAAAAAAAATATATATGTTATTTTGTAAATTATGCTAAACACCCGTGTGGATAAACTCAAAAAATGTAATAACATTAATAAAAATAAAAAGTACAAAAATCATTATATATAAATAGGTAATAAAATAAAATGCATAAAGCGAATTATTATATATTAGTAAAGTAATAAGAAATCTAGACGATAAGAATAAATAATTATAACAATAAGAATAAATAATGTATTTTAAGGCAACATTATTAACGTGAGATAAAACGCTTCTTTACTGATGATGAGTTTGATGAACAACTGAACCAGACTAACATTTGTCTTATACCTAAGGTTTATCCTCCCACAGGTATGACAGAGTTTAGACCAATAGCACTGTGTAATGTCACCTATAAAATCATTTCAAAGATCTTAATCAACCGTCCGAAGAAGCATCTTAGTGGTATTATTTCAGAGAATCAAGCAGCTTTTATTCCGGGCCGAATGATCTCTGATAATATAATCATTGCTCATAAAGTTTTCCACAGTCTTAAAGTAAGACAACGACAAGCTACTTCTTATATGGCGGTCAAAACAGACATCGCCAAAGCTTATGATCATCTAGAATGGAGTTTCTTGGAGGAAACAATGCGGAGGATGGGTTTCCATACGAGGTGGATTCGATGGATCATGTTATGTGTTTCATCAGTGAGATTTCAAGTGCTAATAAATGGAGTACCAGAAGGGAGATAATACCACAGCGAGGTATCAGACAGGGTGATCCTTTATCACCATATCTCTTCATTTTATGTGCTGAAGTCCTATCTCTTTTGATGAATCAAGCCATGGCTGAAAGAACATTTTTGGGAGTGAGAATACCGTTGAAAGCGCCTGCAGTTAATCACCTTCTATTTGCAGATGATTCACTTTTCTTCTCCCTAGCCAATCAGAAATCAGGTTTGAAACTCAAGCAAATATTACATCTGTATGAGTTAGTTTCCGGGCGAGCAGTGAATTTAAATAAGTCCTCGATTACTTTTGGAAGAAGAGTACCAGCAGATGTCAAACAGAGAATGAGAAATCTCCTTGGAATACATAATGAGGGAGGTAATGGCAAATATCTTGGTTTACCTGAGCAGTTTAATAAGAAGAAGGGTGAAATGTTTGAGTACATTATTGATAAAGTTAAAGCTGCAACTCAAGGTTGGAACCGGAAATTTCTTTCACATGGTGGTAAAGAGATTCTGCTTAAATCAGTAGCACTCGCTATGCCTATTTACTCAATGAGTATTTTTAGACTTCCTAAAGCCATTTGTGAAGAAATAAATACTCTGTTAGCAAACTTTTGGTGGGGATCAGGAGACAAAAAAGGGATGCACTGGTTCAGTTGGAAGCGTGTTTGTGTCCCAAAGAAAGAGGGAGGGCTAGGATTCAGAGATCTTGAGAGTTTTAATCAAGCATTGTTGAGCAAGCAAGTATGGAGAATATTACAGCAGCCTGAGAGTTTGATGGCAAGAATCTTGAAAGCTCGTTATTTTCCAGATGAGAGTATTTTAACAGCTCAACTTAGGAGGAACGCATCATATGCTTGGCGCTCACTTTTGTTTGGTAGAGATCTTCTACGACTAGGAATGCGTTTTACAATTGGAAATGGTTTGAGTGTGAGTATGTGGGAAGATCCATGGTTAGCAGTACACCCGCCTAGACCTCCAAGAACAAGAGATGGCATTCCTCGGATAGAATCAGTGAATCAGTACATCAAGATAGATGGATCTGGTTGGGATGTTGAGAAGCTTAGAGACGTTGTTTTAGAGGAGGATCTGGAACATATTTTATCCACTAAGATTAGTTCAAGAGCCGTGGCTGATCTTTTGGGATGGCACTACACAGAAGATGGTATTTACACAGTAAAATCTGGTTATTGGCTAAGTACACACTTACCATCTCAGGAACAAATTCAGCCGATTTGGGGAGATCCAATTCTCAAGCAAAAGATATGGAAGTGTAATACACCACCAAAGTTACAACATTTCTTATGGAGGTTGTCATCAAAATCACTTGCTATTGGCAGTAATCTCAAAAGAAGACATATAACTCAAGATGAAGTATGTAAACGATGCTTTGCTGCTACGGAAACAGAGCTTCACTTATTCTTTGAATGTTCTTATGCTCAAAGAATTTGGAGAGGTTCAGGTATATCTAATACTATTCTCTTGGATCAACACTCTACACTGGAAGAGAAAATAGATGTATGTCTATCATGTAACGTTTCCACAAGATGGCCTCACATACGAGACTTACCTATTAGCATTCTATGGAGGATTTGGAGGAGCAGGAATATTCTCATTTTCCAACAAAATAATATACAATGGTGGAAAATTCTGGAGCAAGCAAAAGTTGATGCACAGGAATGGTCACAAGTTCGTTTGTCTCATCCTAATAGTCGGAATTCTAGAGCTAGATCAGGAGGAACACAACAAGTATACAGTTCGGGTCATGCAAGAGGATTCACTGTTACATCGGCTTTGGAAGCGGAGTTTAATGCACTAATAATGGCTATGCAACAGTGTTGGAGTCGTGGATATACGAAGGTGATTTTTGAAGGCGACAAATAAGAAGTTAATGGATATTTTAACATTAAAGAAACTACACTTTGGTTTGTATAACTGGGTTCGCGAGGCAAGATGGTGGAACAGCAAATTCTCTGAGATTGAGTTCGTATGGACAAAGCGAATTGGGAATGAGGTTGCAGATAAACTGGCAAAGAAGGAATCACCAGAAGGACATTTATTTGAATATTTTTGCTATGTTCCTCACTTTTTAACTTCCTTATTACATAAGGATTATGTAAACTCTGTTTAATATTTTATGAAATTGGAGTTAAAAAAAAAAAAAAGTAGACAAAGATGCACACGTGCCTGTTTGTCGGAAGGCACGTGAGGTGATCCCAAGACAAGACTCTTTCTCTTCTTCTTCTTCTTCTTCCCAAAAGTCGTCTCTTTCGATTCAATTCGATTCATCGAACTCAACCCCCTGTATCCCACCCGGATTAGGATTCAATCTCGTGATTAATCTACCGATTCAAGATTTAGATTACTGCGATAAAAATGTCGCGATTCGCTCGTGGGTTCGTGGAGAATTCATCGATGGAGGAACCCGAAACGCCTCCTCTTCGTCGTCGTCGTCCGAGTATTTGTTTCAGGCCGATAAACCCTTCTGATTTTGAACGTCTTGAGCAGATCCATCGCGACTTGTTCCCAATCAGGTTAAACTAAAAAAAGTTCCTTCCTTTTCTTTAACTTTAATTATGTTTTTTTTTTGTTTTGGGAAATTTGATTTTGTCTTTTTTTTTTCTTTGTTCAGGTATGAGTCTGAGTTTTTTCAGAATGTTGTGAATGGAGGTGATATCGTTTCGTGGGCTGCTGTTGATCGGAGCCGTCCTGATGGTTACTCTGAGGAGCTTATTGGTTTTGTTACTGCTAAGTTCGTGCTTGCCACAGAAAGTGAAGTCAGTTTCTTTCTTTCTTTCTTCTTTGGCTTTTAGTTTTTTTAGCTTCTCTGTAAAGAAGCCTTCAAAGTTCAAGTGTAGATTCTGAAATAATTGATTACAAAGCTTTTTTATTGGTGACGTCTAAGTTATGATAGAAGCTGCAAAGGATTGCTAGTGTCGATATTGAATGTTTGAAACAGTTTTGACGAGATGGGGTGGGGTGCTTACAAATTTCTTAAAAATCGAAACTTTCTATTATTCCAGCAGCTTTGATTGAGACTTGTTTTGTAGTATGTTAATTATCCACATGTGTTTTAAGCTCTGTGTTCTCTATTCATTCTTCGCCTTTTTGGGTGGGTTTTGTACTGAAAAGTTCAGAGTTATTGTAAAGTTAAGATTTTGAGTGTTGTTTAAATGTCCTATGGTCTCTTGCTCATCAGATTGATTTCTTACAAAAGTTTTTAAAAAATCTTGATCATGCTGCCGACTTGTTTTATTTTTCCTCGTTCGCTTAGTGTATAACAAAGTCAATGGATATCCTTTGCGTATACAGTATATGCTGAGACTTTTCTATGTCGTACGCAGATATCAGATTTAATAAGATATGACTCGTCCAAGGGAGAGGAGACTTTGGTGTATATCCTAACACTCGGAGTTGTAGAAACCTACAGAAAACTCGGAGTAGGTATTGTTTAATGACCCCAAATGATATGGATGTTTATTGATTCTCTCCTTTCATTCTGTTAAATATTAAGCTCTGCAACTGTTTCAACTTTGCAGCTAAGTCACTTATTAAGGAAGTCATCAAATACGCTTCTAGTATCCCCGTGTGCCGTGGTGTTTACCTTCATGTGATTGCACACAACAACCCAGCGATCAGGTTGTACAAAAGAATGTCTTTCAGATGTGTACGGAGGCTACACGGATTCTACCTAATCAACGGCCAGCATTTCGATTCTTACTTGTTCGTCTACTTTGTCAACGGTTCTCGCTCTCCTTGCTCACCCTTGTAAGTTACACAACACTTGAGCTTTTTTTTTTAATTCATATACCAAGGGCTATGGTTTAATAATGTATTCGTTCTGCAGAGATCTTGTGGTGTTGGTTCTGAACTATGTGAGGAGTGGGATCAAAGTAGTGGCATCAAAGCTGACAATGAAGCAGGAAGAGAAAGGCTTGAAAGGTGTTAAATGCAAAGACAACACGCGGTGTCTATTGCCAACTCAGACCAAACGAAACCTTGCATCATCCGAAAGAGTATCATCAGGCTCAGGGTACGATTACGTTTAGTGTTTTTTAAACTTAATTCATTGTCCATTTCTTCATATGATCCTTAATAATTTAATGTAATAAAAATGTAAATATTGTGAATGATGTAGTCGAAAAAACTTAATCTTTTGGAGAAGGGAGGTGATACTATCATCTATCTTATTAAAAGAGAAGTACCCATTTAAAAATACCCATTAGTTTTCACTTTTATTTACACTTCATGCCACTGTAGTATTAATTAAGCTTCCTATTTTTATGCTTGTCTTTTTCACTTTAGTTAATGTGTTTTCTATAATTAAATACAGAATTAAATAATACTTCCTATTTTAATGCTTTATCTTTTTCACTTATATTAATGTGTTTTCCAAAATTAAATTTGAATTAAATACACTTCATTAACTTCTCTACTAAATCAATGTCAAATTAAAAAAATTACATTTTTATTGGACAAACAATTCATAGAAATTATAATATCAACATTTTTTATTTAACGAATCTGAACGAAAAATATTACCAAATTTGAACCGAAACTAGATAATATCCAAACGGATTTACCATTTTAGTATCTAGAGAACCATGACTAAACCTGATCTGAATGAAATATTTCGGATATTCGAATATATTTAAATCATATTTATATAGTTCAATATGTTAGCTATTTTTAGAGTTAATATCCAAGATATAAGCTATTTCAAAGTTGTTTAAAATATTTGAAATATAAAGAATAGTCAAAAATAAACATCTAAAGTAGATAAACAATTATCAAAACACCAAAAAATACTTAAAATATATATTTATTCTCCATCCAAATATTCAAGTTAAACATATTTTAAATTTTTAATTTAGGTACTTTGGCTTACATTACTCAAATTACATGTTATATTATTTTTATTTTTAGATTTAGGGATATTTAAAGATATATAAATTTTGAAAATTTAAAAATAGTTAAAACGGGTTATCAAACCCGCAAAGATCTGAATCAAACCGGAACCAAAAATTTATAAATACACGAACAAAACTAGAATCTTTAAACTCGAAAATCTCAAATCCGAATAGATTTTAACCGAATTCGAGTGGGTACCCAAATATCCACCCCTAACTCAGTTAATATAAAACGATCAAATATTATAAATATACTATTTTTTATAAATAAATCAAAACTAAAAGTGAAATCCGTGCGGTCGCACGGGTCAAGATCTAGTGTTTATTATTAGGCATAACGGTAACGGGCCCAATAAGCTATTTGAGATGGTTCTTAGAGATCTTAAATTTGTGATGTCGGTTTGGTTTTGGTATTGTGATAATCAAAAGCTATTTGAGATGGTTCGGAGAAATTGAACCGAACTAAAAATATATGGCCTTTGGCTTTTACATTGGCACACGTTTATCCTCTGTAAATCGTTTACATTACACGTTTATCCACTGTCACAATCCATGATTTAAAACTGATTTGAGTGTTAAATCTGAACTTAGAAGTAATGGAAAAAAAAATCATTGACCAAATATACATCTTTCCTAAACTGACTCTTGAACATATGCATCTTACTTGTAATTTTCCTTTTAAGTTTTTTTTCTTTCCTTTGGCACAAACTAACACATGTGAATATGTTGATGCTGATCAGTAATATTAGTTTGTTCAATAAAAATTATGATAATCACGACGTTAGTTACAATTGCAAAAAAAAAAAAATTATTTCGATATAATTTCTGTTTATAGTTCATTTGTTTCAGATCATAATATGTTCAAGTGTCAGTTTAGTCTCGGCCGCAAGATTAAAAATAGTGCCAAGATGTTCTGTCCCGTGAGACATGTAGCGTAAGTTATGTGTAACTAACTACTCTTTATCATACTCCTACGAAAGTCAAGATCGTCGTGTCACTTTCGAGAGTATGTATTATAGTTCACTTCTTCTTACCCATCGCCAACTAAATATTTAATCTTCAAACATATTTGGTAAAACAAACAAAAGTATGTATATATATATTTCTTATCCAAAAGTAATCATATTTATTTGTTCATTTGGCATGAGATAGTCAAGATTCTGTTTTGTTTTTACATCTTTGACTAAAATACAATTAATAGTAGGCATTACAGGCTTGACTGTTTTTGTTACGCGTTTGTATGTTTGTTTACGTTTATATATTGTGATTATTTCCAAGGAATTCAAATCAAAGAAAGATTTGTCTCTGCGTTGGATAATGTATATACGTTTTTTGTTAAATAATGATAATTGGAAAATAAACAACTCTCATGTTTTTAAAAGCTATATGAAATTACATTCTCAAAGTATAATTATAAACAAGAAAAAATATTTGTATTTAATACAAAAAATACTTAAAACTTTACAAGATCAGTTAACAACTATACATGGTATATGAAAACGAACTGTGAACTTAAGTGAACGACAAATATGTACATAATAACTCTATCGACAACAAACGAAAATTATAAAATATTTTTTTCTTTTTCTCAGTCTTGACTATTCAGGAAACGGCCATGATTCCGAACACGTTTGCCTGCAAAACGGAGGATTAAAAAATTATTAGACTAGCCAAACCGTTGATTTATGCATTCATGTGACTTCAATTTATACAAGAAAAAAAAACCCATGTGAAAGAATCTTACTCTATGATTTCCTTCCAATAAGAATCACCTACTTCATCATCAATAGTGTCACACCATGGCTGATGGTGATCTTGTGTGAACGACGAGTTTGATGATGAAGGGTTAGAAGTATCATGACGACGAACGATGTCTTTGTTCTTGATCATCATCTGGCTTTGTTTAGTTTCCTCAGGAGATGCCGCAACCAATAGAGGGAGCGAGTTATGATTATCTTGAACATCCATTTGCATCAGGGAATGAAAAGAATCCAAAGGCTGGTCAACTATTTGGTTTTCTACCATCATTTTCTCGTCGTGGTTAGGCCCAAGAAAGTGAGAGACGCTTTGAGGTTGACCAAAAAGACTTTGGTTCTCTAAGTAAGAAGACTGGCCGAAGAGATTGTTATTGGTCTGCATGGTTAATGGAGAATAACATGGCATGTTGTTGTTATTGGTGCTAAGGACTTGAATCATATTGTGTAATATTTGGGCTTTGGCAATAGTTGTTGCATCCAGTTGCACATTTTGATTGAGATTCATGAGGTTGTTGAAATTTGCGGCGGCGATAAGTTGTGGGAGAGCGGCTAACACGTTTAGATGGTCGGTTCGAGGCCTATGTGTCACCGGATCAATCCCCATTTGAAGAAGTTTCTTTCTCAAATGTGTGTTCCAATAGTTTTTGATTTCATTGTCCGTTCTTCCAGGAAGATTACTGGCTATCGACGACCACCTTTCAAAAACATGAACGAAATATAAAACTAATGAAACTGATGTCAATCTTAGTGGATTTGTCTACGATAAATACCTATTATTGATTTACTTTAATTATAAAGGATAAGTTAGTTTTTCTTTTGTAACTGATTAAAAGATTATTATAAGTTTCAAGATTGAAAAACGACCCATACGTATGCATGACGAGAAAATACGTATGCAACTAGAGAAAAACAGTGTAGTAGGTGCTTCAATTATATTATTTTATCCATAAACCATGTATTAATATTTTAGTTCATCATATGTTTATTATAAATATATCATACTATCTGTTTAAGAATATATATATCATACTACTATTGATTATAAATCACCCTAGATCGTTTCACACAATTACTCTTAGACCATTTACTTACAAAGTACGTATATCACTAAGAAATATTTAATTTGAAGAACATATAATTTGTGAACTAATTAATAATTTAATGAGTGTAAGAGTATTTGGTTACTTGTTTCCAAGAAGCGAATGGAGGTTGATGATGGTTTCTTCTTCCTCTTCAGTGAAATTTCCCCTCTTGATATCAGGTCTCAAATAGTTGGTCCATCTCAATCTACAACTCTTACCACATCGATTTAAACCTGCTTGCTTAGGAAGAGCTCTCCAGCTTCCATGCCCGTGTTTTTGAATGTGATAGATCAGTTTCTCGTCCTCTTCTTGTGTCCATGGCCCTTTCTTTAGCCCATTCTCATCGCAACAAGGTGATCTCCCCATCTTTACTATAACACAAATGTTAAATATACTTCGGAAATATTCTTGAATAAAATCTAGAAAATTTAGCAATAGGTCACAAGCTAAGATACAAGTTAGAAGCAAATACGCTTTTGACCCCTAATAGTATTCATGATTAGATATGAACTTGTTAACGTTGTATGAGCAGAAACATACGTACACAAGTAAACTAACATATGTTTTTGTATGTATGTAAATATGTATTTTCGAACCTGTTGAAGATAACTTAGAACTCACAAGGGAGAAAGGTTTTGAGGCTAAGTGTGTGTATGTGTGTCTGGTTTTTGCGCTTTATATAGGGTATTTGTGTCTCGTGTCTTGCATCTTGTCGGAACGAGAAGATCTTAGTTTAGCTTTTGACTTTGATTGCCCGTACGAAAATACCCTTGTGAAAACTTATCATATTGTAAGAAGAAGAAATAGAAAGGAAGAGAAGAAGATGATCAAGTTGTGAAGCAATGTAGGTACACAAAAGTTGCTACAACTAATCCCATATGTTGACAAAAGACAGTTTGTGAGGCCTTTAAAGAATTTTAAAGTATAAAAAGAAAATCAATTAAGCATCACGACATGAATATGAAAAATTATCATAGCAACAATGAAATATGTGTATTTATTATATATATAAAGATAAAATCACCTTCACTTTTTTCCTATAGGGAGTAACAGTGTTAGTCGCTCTATGACTTATGAAATGACATATATATATACGCTTAATTAATATTAATGATTCTGGCCCGTTTGATTTGTAATTTCTTTTATCGAAGATTTGTAATTTAAATATTCCATTTTATAAAATTTTCAATGTTAAGAGTCTGTCATCTCCCTTTCAGAATATACATGAAACCGATTCGTACCAACATATATAATTAGGTTTTCCACGTGGAGACGTTGAGTGTTTTTATTTGAGTAATTCTTAGGTTCACCCCCTAGGGTGAACCTCAAGGTTCACCAACCAATAGTGTTTGAGCATTTGATATTTGATATCTTTTAAAAAAGGAAATAAAATTTAATTTCCAAACTATATTATATTTCAAAAATACAAAATATAAATACATAAAAAATAGTAATAGTTAGAAAAAATAAATAAATTAATATTATTAAGCTTTTAGTAAAATATTAAACCCTATACCCTAAATCCTAAACCCTAAAATTTTAGGTAAATCCTAAACCCAAAAATTTTAGATAAACCTAAGCCTTTTGATAAATCCTAAACCCTAAATCACAAATATTAAAAACTAAATCACAATAACACTAAACCCTAAATCCTAATCACTAAACCCTAAACTCTTGGGTAAATCCCGAACCCTTGGATAAATCATAAATTCAAACATTATATATTGATCCGTGAACCTACAGGTTCATGAATTATCCAAAGGTTTGGGGTTTACCCATGGGTTTAGGGTTTAGTGATTAGAATTTAGGGTTTAGTATTTTTATGATTTAGTTTTTAATATTTATGATTTAGGGTTTAGGATTTATCAAAAGGTTTAGGGTTTACCTAAAATTTTTGGGTTTAGGATTTATGGTATAGGTTTTAGAATTTAAGGTATAGGATTTAGTATTTTAATGAATACTTAATAATATTAATTTATTTATTTTTTGTAACTATTACTATTTCTTATGTATTTAATATTTTTTTATTTTAATCTAATTTGGAAATTCAATTATGTTTCCTTTTTTAAAAAATATCAAATATCAAATACTGAAATACTATTGGTTGGTGAACCTAAAGGTTCACCTTAGGGGGTGAACCCAAGAATAAGTCTTTTTATTTAGTTAGCAGAATTATTATTGTGTATTTAATATTTATATATACTACAAAAGTTTGCATGGAACAGTGTCTACGACAGTACGCAGCACTAGTCATTACTCAACAAATGATCCACACCATGCCACGTACTATAATACGTATGTTAAGAAACTTCATTGAAGTCATCATTGTTCATAATTGAATACATCGTGTTGTGATCAATAAAACAGTTGGCAAAGATAATAAAGTTCAGTGCGATACATCTTAATTCAAAATGTATAGAATCTGTGTTTTATTATTTGTCTAATTATACGCCAGCTAGAACTACTTCTGCTGAAATAATCACAAGAACATTATTTGGATAAAGTAACATAATAACCATTATTTTTTTCTCTAAAAATAAACGACATTCTTTGTGAAGTAACGAATAATAATTCTCTAAAACTAAACAACATTCTTTGTACACATTTTCCTCTACATTTCATATAGTATATATCTAAGAAATGAACCTAACGTCTCGATATGGTAGTTGATTATTGGTGTAAATTTAGTTTTAAGCACATCAAGGCACGCAACTCATACACCCCTGGGACCGGCGAAAACCCTAACTTCTGCTAACGACTAAACTAATTCTTATTCAATACTAACTCAATCGCCTTTTAGATGCTTCCACGTTGAAGTTTATTGGTCCACAAAATCTTTTTACGTGACTTTATTGTATATAAATATATTTTTATGTCATCAGTTTATAACAATATGTTTCGTTAGATCACGGTAATTAAATATAGTTTTAAACAATACTAGATTTTGACCCGTGCGTCTGCACGGGTGTTTGTTTTCGGTAATTACATAAACATTGATTTATAAAACATGGGATTTGTCTCATTTATAAACATTTGATTTTATAACCTATAGTTTTTAAAAAATATATAATGTATTTTGTATAGATATGTAATATGTAACATTAAATATTAACTCTAAATTGTTCCCAAAAAAATTGACTATAGATGCAATATATTGATATGGTGTTCTATGATGTTTATTTGATCTTTACTCTTTTGGGTTTGAAAATTAACTGAATCATTACTTGAGATCGCCAAACACACTTGAGTTACTCATATTTTTAATTAGTTTGAGATGGAATATATTTGTGTTCGTTTTCAAGAGTTAGATTATTTGATGTTGGCATTTTCTCTAAATTGTTATATATTAATGTCTTTTAATTTTGCAACATATACTATTTAAAATTATAAATATATCTAAACTCTTATGACTCTTTATTCCTGAAAACATAAACTCTTGTCCTATTCTTCCTGAATAAATCCATTTTATCATTATTAACCATTGTTAAACCAACCACAATGTACACCTGTGATAACAGTGTTTTCTTAAATCTATAGCCACTCCAAAATAAATCATATATGAAAACTAACTAAATCTTCTATATCTACTCTCTTTTTTTTGCGTCAACCAAAGAAGAAAAAAATCTGACATGATTTATTTTGGCATATTATCCTAATTTAATCACAAATTCCTCCAAAATTAAAAGACCACACATTTCCTATGTATGAGCATTTATAAATCTCAAAAT